>NW_027468650.1:20990715-20998215 GCF_046254945.1 Alosa pseudoharengus | reverse complement strand
TTTGTTTCAATAGCAAACTTCCACAGAGATAACCAAATAACAAAACTAAGCAGTTTATTCTCAGTTGATTCTCCATTTTTCTCCATTGTGTAAGGCAAACTCAATCAAGCACAGAGTGACTCAGAGAGCATGATCGGCTCCTCGGCTGAGATGGGGGGCGCGTGAGCCCAGCCCTGCACTGGCCGTCCAGGTGAGGGGACGAGAGGTGAGGGGAAACAATGTCTCCAGAGGAAAATACCAGCTCTACTGGAGGAGTCAACACAGTCCTGTCTGCCTGAATCACTGCACAGACACAAACATTTACAGTAGCGGTGATGATGGAGGGAGAGAGGGAAAAGACAGAACTTGGAAGAGTGTGAAGAGAAGAATGAAAGGGGGAGAAGAAATGCTCACAGTGAAAAAAGAGGAGAGGAAAGGGAGGAGAGGAGTGCATGAAGAAGGGGATGGAAGGGGGTTAATTACCAATGATGACACTAGCCTGGAACCCTTACCCTATTTATACACAGTGGAGGAACACACACACACACACACACACACACACACACACACAAACAGCAAACTGACCAGAGGACAGAGCACTGGACAAAGTGGAAATGTAAAACAGAGATATAGTGTGGAAACAAGCGTTTTAAGGAAAGATGCTGAAGAAAAAAAATGTTTAGCCAAGACACGGAAAGGACTGAGAAACACCCACACACACAGAGTCAGACGCATACATCCTGCTTACATAGAATGCTGTAATCAGCTTGGCTTCCGCCAGCTGGGCTGATTGTGTTGTGAGCTGTGGCCTTGCAGGGCTGATTAAGGTGAGCCTTCCCTTTCTATTTTCTTTATCTCTCTCACACACAAACAGTCACACACACACACACAGTTTCTCTGTCATGTGGACACCATCTGCTTTTGTTTAGGACTGTTTGCCCCCATTGACTGTACACACACACACACACACACACACACACACGCACATCTGTAAGTCTGTGTGTGTATGTTGTCATCACATTGAGACAATGAAAGGACCCCTCTCCCTCTCTATCTCACTCTGTCTCAAACGGCCCTCTCACACTTCTCCCTCTCATTCCGCCCCTCGTCGTCCCGGGGAATGGAAAACCGCCTCCTCCGTCCAGTGCGGCGAGCTCCATTTTCCGGGGCGAGCCAGACGCCTCGTCGCCTGCCCCTCTCTCACCTCATCCCACTTTTCCGACGGCGACTCCCAGAACTCCGGGGCGCACCGTTCCGGGGGCAGACGGGTAGGATCCAGACTCCCCAGAGGGCCCCTGCGGCACCTCATCACCCCCAGACGCCTCAACTCTGGCTGGGGGGGATAAACTCGCCTCACTCCCACACACCCCCCCCCCCCCCTTTATCCTCCATTCCTCTCCTCTAACCTCACAAAGCAGTGCTCACATGTTCAGTGACCCGTACAGGGCTGGCTGCAGAGCCAGGATGTGTTGCTCAGCCCCGGGTCAGACTCCCTCATGTTCCCCAATCGACTCAGTAATAGCTGAAACCCGCTGAGGACGACAATTCCATCCGCAGGAAAGAGAGATAAAGAGATACAGAGGGAAGAAGAGAACGAATGTGTGAAGCAATGTAAGAATGTGCGAGAGAAAGAGAGAGAGAGAGAGAGAGAGAGAGAGAAAGAGGGGGAAAGAGGGAGAGAGTTGAACATGCAAGGACATCGCTTTTTCGAGAATGTTTGATTTTGCAACACAGTGAACATGCAACTGAAATCCAACCTTCTCTCTCCTACTCCCTCTTGTTCTCTCGTCCTTTGCATGTCTGTTAACATGGCTGTCAACACGCTCTGCCTTAAATGTCTGTGTCATCCTGGGGGTTTGCCACGTGTTACACATTCCCATTCAAACCAGCTTTCAGAGCATGACTGGATCACTATATTACATAAGTAATATGGCACGAGTGAGAGTGGCGATGGTAACAGATATTACCACGGCTGTGATTTGGCCGCAGACACAAGGCCAGAGGCTGGGCTTTTATACAACTGTTGTACAGTTCTACTACCAATTAATCAAGTTTAAAGACTTGTATTCTCTACCGTTTATTATGACTTTTGTTCCTTCATCCTTTGCCCCAAAAAATACTTCCAAACTTAGTCTTGGCGTCTCCTGTTTCCAAGCAACGTACACCATTTACTCCATTTTCTCACTCAGCAACTGTTGTTGACTGACGTTATGAAATGTCAAGAGGCGCCAACACATTGAGGTGTTTAAAAATGACCGGTTTCAGGTGGCCCAGCCAAAGCAAATGTAATTCTGTTTCTGCTTCAGCATCTGTGCGGAGAGACTCTACGTTGCATCTGCTGTGCGTCAGGAAGACAGGAACCCTCCTCTCCGCTGATTCATAGGCAGACTGAAGCCTTGAAAAATATTACTCTGTGAATCTCTCCACGTCAGTTCAGTGTTTACATCGATACATGTGTTGTAGGAGATGTGTGTGTTGGTCGCTGATGTTCAGTTGATATTGTAATCTGACTGATACTGTGCATCACTGCAAGCCTTGGATTGGGCTCAACCCTCCCAGTCTGGATAATACCAGTTTAGCTGTGGGGTTTGGAATTCATTACATTTTACTTGTTTGCCCTTACGCAACAACACAGATGTAATTACAACCCAATTATTGTGTTTTTCTTTGTTTTGTGTGTGTGTGTGTGTGTGTGTGTGTGTGTGTGTGTGTGTGTGTGTGTGTGTGTTGACTTTACTGTTTGTTCAGTGTTTACCCACCTGTCACAGTATGCAGTGGTTGCTCAGGACGACAGCAACACAAAAACATACGGCACAAAAAAAAACAACCCGATGTTTGAAAATGGCCACCTGCCATGCCAAAGAGTTCCTCTTCGATTTCTTTCTCTTTTCCAACAAAGGATCTGGGCAAGGAGCATCTGACAGAGAAAGCAAGGCGAGGAAAGGAAAGGAAATCTTTCGAGGGTCTTGGAACTTCCCCCAGGCTAATGATTGAAAGATTGAGCATCAGCTTCCTGCGACAGAAGAATATGCCCTACATGATATCATGATGACAGATACATCAGAGCAGATTTCCCAAGAACCTTCCAGAACAGGCTGGCTACACAAAGTCAACTGCTTTTTCATAAAAGCCCCCAAAGCCAATGGTTTCGGGTTCAGTCTTTTATTCCGAACTTACTTTCCACCTGATGCAGAGGGGGAGCAGTAGTAGTGTATGACTATGGTCCAGTAGAATATGGACCAGCAGGCCTGCTCAAGTAACAGCAGCAGGAGAGCTAGTAGAACAGTCCTAGACGATGTTTGGCTAGTCGTAAAAAGAGGCAGAAAACTCCTCTGGTTCTCCATCATATAAACTGACTGAAAAGCCTCATATGTCTTCATGAAGAAGCCATATTTAAGGGCTGCCAGTGTCCAGAATCCATTCCGCCCCACATCGCCATAAAACTCACAGGAGTGTGACGCGGATCTGCTGGACCCCGTGGGGGTGGGTCTACGCGTCCAGCCCGTCCAACGGGCCAATCCCGTGGGGGCGCGCCGCGAGTAAGCTCCTCCCACGTGCTCATGAAGGAGCCGTGAGACAGAAAGCTGGATGCGGACCCGCCGCTATTTTTCCGAACCGCTCTGCCTAAAACATCTCAAACTGAGATTTTTTAAAACAAAGTCTGAGCCAAAGAAACTATAAATTTTCAATAAATCATTGCGGAGGCCCTTTTTCATGATTTTGTCTGGCCGTTTCTGTTTTTTTCTGCTTCTCCCAACAGCGTGTGTTCTGTGCTACCGAATGGCGGGCCTTTCATCCCAGATTTTTTTCTACGCATGCTTTTGTGTGTGTGTGTGTGTGTGTGTGTGTGTGTGTGTGTGTGTGTGTGTGTGTGTGTGTGTGTGTGTGAGAGAGAGAGAGAGTGGACTGGGGAGAGGAAGGGTGGGGTGGGGGGTTTGTCTGATGTTCTTTTGGCACAGAGACAAAATGTCCAAAAATACCTCAGAGTAGGAGTGCGAGCCATACAAGCCCAGATAATCTGAACGAAAGCAAGGGATTACAAACAAGAGGGAAGGGAAGGAGAAAAAGAGAGAATGGCACAGAGAAGAAAAAGTGGGCAGGAAGAGCGCCGAGTGCCTCGGACAGGGTGGCCTCCGTGCACCTGCCTCATCACTGATGAGAGCAGGGGCTCATCACTAACAGCTGTTGCTGTTGTTAGCAACAAACAACAATAAACACACACACACACACACACACACACACACACACACACACACACACACACACACACACACACACACACACACACACACACAGACAGGCGCAGACAGATATTCACTGCAGGCTGCTCCAAATTATGAGATAAATAAACACCAACCCTCATACACAAACACACACACACACACACACACACACACACACACACAGTGGGCCTCGACTCTTTTGGGAGATGCTTCTGGACACCACAGCCAAGGGCTAAGCAGACCAAGAGACAGACACAGACCATGATGGCCGCCATCTCAACCGCCCCCCCCCCTCCCCTCCCCCTCCTGCCCCCAACACAAACACATGCACACCAGGGACATGACTAAACTAAGTCTACAGATGAGTCACATCCACTGTTACTTTCATGACACACACAGACACAAAAAGGCTACAGTCACAGGCACAAGGATTTTTTCCCTCTCACTTCAACAATGACACACTCTGAGATCCAGAGTCATTACGTGTGTGTGTGTGTGTGTGTGTGTGTGTGTGTGTGTACGTGTACGCGCTTGTACAATAACACCATCCCCTGCCCTGCATTAAGGACATCTCCTGCGCAAGCTCTGTCCATCTCATGCTGGGCAGAGTTCACCAGCTCTCTGAGCGACACTGAGCACGTGGAGCGACGCAGATACCCTTAACAGCTGGTCTGGAGTCAGTTTTCGGCCTCACCTTACATAAAAAATAAGTAAAAGTGTCTGGCAAAAAAAAGAGGAATGCACATTCCACTACCGCTAAAACACTGGGGAGAGGACTGTTGTCTACCCATTGACTCATCCAGCCACTGGTTAAGTCATCCCCTGCTTTTTTCATTTGTTTAGGCATCTGTCCATTCATCAATCTGTTGACTCTCTTTTTTTTCCCCACCACAGCATATTTGAATGAGACGCAGCCGAATGCCACAAAGCGCGAAGGAGCCCGGGGCCCAAGGAAAACAGACGGAGCATGTGGGAGCTCAGCGCTATCGGCCGAAACAAGCCGCTCGAACAAATGGGGATTTCATCACTTCAAACAAATGAGAGTTCCATGACTACAGACAACACAGCCGTCTGCGCAACGAATCGGCCAGACAATGACAGCCACAGACTGCTTCTCTCTTTCGCCGCTCTCACACAGTTTTTCTCTTTCGGTCTGTCTTTCATGCTCTATGCATTTCTCTCTCTCTGGCCATGTGTGTGTGTGTGTGTGTGTGTGTGTGTACATCCTCTGGGCTTTTTAAAAGCTGATCTGTTGCTTTATAATGTCACAAGCAGTCTGTGAATGAAGTTAAAGGGCTTCTGGCAGTCGGCAGGTCCCAGGCGGCTTTGCCAAGGCTGCCTTGATGGGACCCAGGCTGTGCCAACCGCCCCACCCCTCTCCACCCCACCCTACCCCACCCCTCCCAGAGCCTGCGCCACCACACCGCACCACACTGCAGCAGCCTTCCCAGCCCCACTCTGTCTCTGCACTTCGGCCTCTCTTCTCCCCGCGCCTCGCCTCTCCTCTTCCCCTCCTCCGATTCCCTTCGTCTGTCTTTCCCTTTTGTCTTTCAAGCTTTTGTCTGTTTCTTTAAATGGTTTCCCATTCTCTCTCTCACACACTCACTAAAGTTTAGATAAGCTATATTGACTTTACAAGAGGTAATCATATACATAGTTTCCGAGCATATAAATAATATATATATTAAAAAAAAAAAAACATTTGTGGGAAATGTGGAAAAGGGTACTTGAGTATGTGTGAAAACAGAAACACACTGAAGCTTTATGTGACACTGCAATAGAATCCACTCCACATCTCTCTTTCTCTCTCTCTCTCTCTCACACACACACACACACACACACACACACACACACACATTCTCTGTCTCCTTCTGACTGGTGTGAGCGCTGTGGCTAAGAGTGAGAGGAGGGAGGTGGAGAGGCATACAGGAGGAGGAGGCAGAAATGGAGGCAGATGCAGTGGTTGCAGACAGCAGAGCGCTTCATGTCCGGAGGCCCGGACGCGACCCCATCGCTCACGGGGAGACCCCAACACACACACACTCTCTACAACAGACAAGCTTTCAGAACATACATCTAAGAGCCACGGTGTGTCAATGAATCTCACTCACCAAACATACATCCATACATCCATTGATACTAATATTGTACTAATCTTTTTCATTCTTTCTTGCTTTCTTTGCTGACTTTAGGCTTACTCTTACTTTCTTAATTTCTTTGAGTGTACCCCCCCCCCCCCCACACACACACACACACACACACTCTCCTATAATGCCTACATAATGAGCACATGCTACAGGACAGGAAAGACTGGGCTTGATCCGGTGATATTTCAGAGGGATTTCACATGCTCTGCGGCACAGATGGTGGAGCCCGACGTCCACCGACCATCGCGCATCCGTCAAGATAAAAACAGACACCAGCTCGGCCGCAGCAGGAATCACACTTTATCTTAGCAGATGCCGAAATAATGACAGTGTTTGTGCTCTTTCAACCATCCCCGTGGCCGTCTGTTTACAGTCCGCAGTAAACACCATCTAATCATCACACACACACACACAAACACACACACACACAGATACACAAACACAAGCTCAAGCACATTTAAATGATAATGTAAATAGCCTATTGTGTGTGTGTGTGTGTGTGTGTTAGGGCGTGTGTATGTTTGTAAGCTTGTGGTGAGTGAGAGTTTGTATTTATTTCTAATTGTGTAACCTCTTGCTTTAGATGTCAGGGCGCGGGGGGTGGGGGGGGTAGGGTTAGTGTACTGGTTTGTGTGGTGGGTAAATTGTGTGCATGTCTAAATGTATACTTTAGCTAATGAAGGGAGAGAGGGCGCACCGATTTGGTAATGGTGATTGCGTGTGAGGGAGTGTGTGTGTGTGTGTGTCTGTGTGTGTGAGATGGGGCTGCTGCCGGGGACATCTCTGAGGACAATCTCTAAACCGAGGGGTTAGCGTGACAGACGTGTTACAAACTCCTGCCACAGATGGTTGGCAAGAAATCATGCATCTTGCTAACATAAGAATGTGTGTGTGTGTGTGTGTGTGTGTGTGTGTGTGTGTGAAAGCTTGTCAGACAAACCGCCGTATCGTTTGGATCAGGCCGTTAGAGACATCAAACGGCAGGTCCAGAACGTTCTCAGAGGTGTGCGGTTGGCTCAGGGGGCACATTAGGGTGGAAACGATATCCCATAATGACGTGCGAGGGCCGGCCAGCCCCCGAGACAGCCAGAGCAGTCATGGAGGAACTATTTCACTGATGTCTTATCACCCAAATCCCTCTCGTCTGGCAG
>NW_027468650.1:20983215-20985715 GCF_046254945.1 Alosa pseudoharengus | reverse complement strand
GTGTGTGTGTCTGATCCAGGACAGACCTCCACTGCCAGGAACTCCGAGAACTCACAGCAAAACCACAAATCTAAGGTCTGAAATTTCAGACCTGCAGTAATAGTTCACAAGCTCAGGAATTCTTTCACTACAAAAATATCTTGGAGAGCCCAAGCAGGACAGACAGTGGCTGACAGAGGCCGAGAGAGAGAGAAAGAGAGAGTATGAGAGAGAGAGAGAGAGTGAGAAAGGGCGAGGGAGGAACGCTATGAAGGAAATGATGCAAGCTGCTCGAAGCTTAAACCTGTTTTAGCTCGGCACCGCAACACGATCAGATGGAGAGTTGAGTTTTTGCGCTTAATCTCTTTATTATTATTACATTTCTCCTCCATAAAGCTCTCGTGGCACAGCGTGCGCTGGACAGGTGTCTGCATAGCGGAGCCAACGAATCGGAGTGCTTTTGGACCAGGGTTCCGTGACACGGATATGAGAGACTATGAGACGGACGTCCACTCGCATGAGACCGCGAGGCTGTTAGCATTACAGACAGGAGATAAAATAGTTATTCTCTATTTAGAGAAAGAGTGAGAGAGAGAGAGAGAGAGAGAGACAGAGAGAAAGTGCAAAAAAAGAATAGAAGAGAGGAGATATAAAAATAATAGCGATAAAAGAGATTCAGGTAAATACTTTCTCAGACAATTTACTGGCAGACGGCAAATCCGAGACTCTCTCTCTCTCCCTCTCTATTTTTCCTCTTCACTCTCTCCTCTCTCAGTGTGTATATTTATAGTAAGATGTATATATACTTTTTTTTCTCTCTCTTCTCTCTTTGTCTGTCTCTCTCTCAGCAGGTGTGTCTGCTTGTGCTCCCACGTTCACGTTCCGGTCAAGGATTTTTAAAGGCCGGGGCAGCGGCGAAACCCCTTCACTCCCACTCCGCTCCTCTCTTCTCCTCTCGGACGTTTCTCCTTCACTCCACTCTCCTGGGCTCGCATTCCTCCCGGCCTTCAGAGAGACGGCGTAATGTGAAACACATTTATCTCGGGAAACAGACGGAATCAAAATAAAGCGGCAAACAAAGTCGAGCGGGGAGAGGGACTCCCTCTGGAGCGAGTGGCGGCGGCGGCAGCAGCGAAGGCCGACTTTCCCCGTGTCCAACTGCTGCTGGTCCGGCCCGAGACGCTCGATAGCAAGAGAGCTCTCCTTCATGACTTGTGAATTGTCTCAGTAGGTAAGACCGAGCCCAAATGATCCACGTGGAGAACTTCAGTAGGTTCTAAAAGCTAAAAGACTTTCCAAAGACCAGGTCCAGCTCTCACACCAACATAAATTACTTGCAAAAGGAGTTTGCCACAAATCTGAATTGTTATACTTCAGTCTGAGCACCTGATCTGAACTCAGTTAAGGAAGTGTATAAGCGCATGAGAGGACCATCAGGGAACTGAATGACCATCAGAAATCACTGAGAGCATGTGCAAAGTGGCTCAATAACATCCCATATATTCTCCCAAACATGGGTAAACTGATTCCAGTACATTTTCAAGATGAAGTTTACTAGTGCTGTGAATGGACATTACTGACAAGAGAATCCCTGTCAAGCTGTACAGCTTAAGTGAACACTCCAAGAGCAGCCCAGAGGAGTTTGTATCTCCAGGGAAATTCCTCAGGCCAAATACAGCCCCATTTACACACCACAAACACAAGCTATGAGTTATGGTCCCTTCGCTCAGAGACAAAAATACACAAACACACACACACCGACACCGATACACACACACACACACACACACACACACACACACACACACACACAGCCGTTTTCTCTAGCCCTGTTCTGCTGAGCCACTACTGAAGCTGATTTACGCTGTGGGATAAACACACATTCAAGCAGCGCACCGTACAGTCCCAACACACACATACACACACATCACACTCACATAACATTCATATATACTCAAACAGATACATCAGACACACTGAAAACAAACACACACACACACACACACACACACACACACATACAGATGAATTCACAGACACAAACACACACACACACACACACACACACAGATGCCTGTCTCTGGTGTGCTCATGAACCGCATGTCCAGATCAAAGGCTTGCCTCCCAGTGGCCAGCAGGGCAAACGCACGGGCATGTTGTTGTGTCTGAGTGGTGGAGCTCCACAGAGGGAAGGGCCTCCAGAGCTCAGGGATGGGCTGGACCATCCTCTGGAAAACTCAAACCAGGCCACACTTCCCCAACGCACAAACACCCTCCTCTCTCTCAAACACACACACACACACACACACACACACACACACACACACACACACACACACACACACACACACACACAGAGAGGCACGATAGGTGAACAAGACAAATGCAATGCAGATAAACATAAACTGCACTGCTATTAGAAACAGTATTCTGACCATCACAGCTTGCGTGATACCGATCTAGTACTTTTTTCAGTAGTGAGGCATCCAACTCTTTCGAGGCACAGTGTGTCTGGTAATAG
>NW_027468650.1:20955715-20975715 GCF_046254945.1 Alosa pseudoharengus | reverse complement strand
CTCTTGCAGAAACACACACACACACACACACACACACACACACACACACACACACACACACACACACACACACACTCTCTCTCCTATTATTTCTCAAATTCTCTCTCTTTCTGTTTCTCTCTCTCTCTCACACACACACACACACACACACACACACACACACACACACACACACACACACACACACACACACACACACACACACACACACACACACACACACATGTACAAAAACACACTAAAGCCAAGAGAGAGGGAGAGAGAGAAAGAGAGCGAGAGAGAGAGAGAAATACAGAATAGTTTCTGTGCAGTCTGATTCCTCTCTGTAGGTGCAAGCTAGCTGGCCAACGATAAATCATGCATCAGTGTATCCTCACAGATCACCGTTACACACACGTTCATCGTCTCAGACAGACTCTCACTCCATCTAAAAACCCTGGGATAGCTCCTGGTTGGCCCGCACAACGCATACGCTGACTAACATGTCAAACGGCGGCACTTGCCTCCTCACAGCCTCTGGTGGTGTCAGCAGCCTCACCCCAGCAACCAGCCCAAACCACTTAAAAGACTCCACTCCAAACATGCAATCACTAGCGTTGAGCACAACAATCATGGCTACTAATTAACTCTCAAACTACTCTGCAACAAACAGTCCAATGCTGAAGGGCCTATGTTCGGCCTGTTAACTGTTTTGTTTACAGAGGCCTGCAGCAACAGTATAAATGCACGCAGACAAATGATCGCTTTTCTCCAGTCCCACAACAATTTTAACCACACAGGGAGAACCATCATTTGAAATATGCTGCCTTATACCATTTGGAGAAACTGGACAAGGACACCGTGGAAGACACACACATTCTTGAGAGGCAGCGCTGTGTGTAGGTGTCATTACCTGGACCAGAGTCATCTGTGAGCCCAGGGCCAGGAGGATTTTCTCTGTTTTGGTGGGGTACGGGTTGTCCCTGTGTTTGTACAGCCACTGTTTCAGAGGTCGGGCCATATCCTGCAGTGCTTGCCGCTTGTGTCGGACCTTTCCGCCGTTCTGACGGGACCTGTAGGCAGGAGATAGAGAAAGCATCACCATGCATGCAACTGACATTGCATTGCAGCATTATTTATGACCTGAAGTGGGCCTACAATACAATCCGCCTTAAGAAATTATTATTACAGAGTTGGAATGTGACAAATAAATTGTTTATATAACTGTTAAATACCAAAGGCTATTTTTACAGTGTGTTAACCATAAAGAGTTTCATATTTTCATCCCATAGCCTATTTTTTCCTTCGTTTTGGTGAAGACTTAATGAATATTGCACAAATCGACGACGCCCTGCACATTGAAAAATATTTAATAAAATATTGAATATCCATGGAGACATAACAACAAAACATGCCAAAATGTATTTTCATTTAAAGTAGCGTGACCAGCTGGTTGCTAGACACCTTTCATCAGTGAGGCAGTTTTGTCCTGCTCAGTGGTATGATTACATTTCCTGAATCAACATGTTAATTCACATAATGTAGAGCATCAATGGGACCTGGAATCTATAGAATCTATCAAACCACATGCCCCCTCCAATTTCAACCTAAATTTAGGCATTTTAGTGTAAAAAGCAGGCTGAACTCAACATACACAAACAAAATTATATTTAGAAGAGATAGAATAGATAGAAGAGATGGTTTCTTTAAAATATGATTACCTTACTATTAAAATGTGTGTGGTTGATAATTAAAAGCGTGAGCGTTTTTTGCTTCAAACTATGAATGAAGAAATTACCGCATTAGTGAAGAACAAACTATGTCTTTGTATCGGCTACGAGAGAGGGGAGAGTTGTTGTAGATGGATCTGAGGCATGGATACGTGTGAACAAACAGCCACCTCAGCTGCTTGAGAATGGTCGGGTTCATGAGTCGTGAAACGGACTGAGAAGTGTAATTCCGCTGCCTAACTGCGCTGTAATTGAGCTCGAGACCCGAGGAGAACTCGAACAGAGGCGTTTTAACAACCTACGTGTTTTCTTTCCCACCGCAAAGCACGAAAAGGGCGCAATTAAACAAATAACAACATTCAATTTCACACCCACGCCTTGAGGACTCTCAAACGAGCTCTCTCCCCCGTCTGCGGCGCAGGCCCTCTTATTGGGTCAGGTTAAAGGCCTCTTCAGAGGCTGACACGAATCCTCTGTAGGCCTACAGAAGGCTTTTTTTTTTTTCAAAAACACACACACACACAATATTGTCCATATGCATCCTTCTTGCTCTGAATCATGGTCTTGCCTCTGAGAGCAATCTCATGTACTTGTCCCTGCAGGGGTCAGTGTGGAGCCGTGATAGTGCGCTCTTATCTTCCACGGAGAGCTCCCTGCACATGTAATGTGTTTCCCATGCAAAACCCCGAGCCCGCCCGAGGCTCGTGTTCGGCAAATATTTTCCTTGTAACCCATATCTGTGTAGACAACCTACAGAACATTTCTGCTCCCTGTTCGAAGTTTGGGCGACGCACACCTCGTTATTTACATTAATATTCTTCATTAGCCTGCGAGGGTCAGTGTGTTATGCCTCTGTCTCACTTTCCCGACACCCGGAGCGCTTCAATAACCCGCGCGCAGACGCGCCCCAGAGCGGAGGATGTTTGCACGAGCAGACTCGTGTTTCAACAGTACCAGTCACCAGCGCACTGGACTGATGTAGACGCCCGCATAAGGCACTACTGTGCTGTCAGCAAATAAAATGCGTGCTAACCGTAAACAGCCCGAGGTGCTGCTCGCGAGGGACGAAAGGTTGGGGAACGCGGGGGATATGAATCCTTTTCTGCCCAGTCTTTACAAAAATATCCGTGATTGACTGGACCACACATCAAGTTAAAGGACATGCTTATTTATTGGAAACAGACCGGGAGCAGTTTGAAACACGCTACCGAACACGCAGAACCTAGATTATAATCTTGAAGATTAGTCTATCTAAAAACATCAACATTAAAGTGTTCAAATTGAGTGGTAAATATTAATTTCCTGTGATTCCCCTTTTTTAAAAATTAAGGTCACATTACAACTATTGGCCGAAAAAATATACTTGCATTTAAACTCAAACCATATGCTCAAACCTCAGTTCACGAACATAACATACCGTATTTATTGAGAACACAGGGCGAAATTACACCGACGTTTGGGGGGAAAAAGAAACAATAAAATAATGCAGACTAGCCTGTCAGAGTGAAATTGACGCTTACATAATTAATTCCGACAGATGTGTCGCGCTACATTATCCATAATGAGTCTTTTGAAAAATAAAGCATACTTTTCCGTTGGAGTTTAGTTTGGGTCACACTTTGTAGGAGAAGCTATATTTTTCTGTTTCTCCAAATATTTTGCGATTAGCTGTAATTACGTTGCTTGAAGTTTATTGCGTGTTAAGCCTCTAAAATGACTAGCCTACCCAAAACAAGCATTCGCTTTCCACCAATTCACCAATCCAAAGTTCTGCGAGTCATTTTCAGTCCAGTAGCATTTTCACCCATTTCACATGCCAGCCCACGTACGACTTCTGGATTTAATAAAGACGTCAGAAAACACGTACCCCGCGCGCCGGTGGCGGATGGCTGAGCTGTCTTTGATTGCGGGGTTGCCCGAGAGAAGATCTGCGTGCTGTCCATCGATCACTTCCAAATAATTCCTGCTGCTCCTCTCCACCTCCTTGGCTTTCTCCTCGAACAGAACCTGATTGCTAAGTTTGTTGAACACAATCGTGTTCATCTTTGGTGCCGTATTCCTCACGCGCTCCGTCTTGCGTGGGGGAATCAAAGGGCTATGGGGCGCGTGGCCGCTCCGCTCTCTGAAGCCGCTGCAGACCGTCCGGCTTCCTTGTCTCTCCTGTGAAAGCGAACAGAGGACAAGATGTTTGTGTATGTTTTTAGAATAATCACACAGGCATGCCCTTTAATCACGCGTACACAGCGGGGCCACTGACGGACAGTCGTGAGCTCATCACTCGGAGGAGCGGAGCGAGGAGTTTATTATCATTGGGATGACAGATTCATAAAATAAACAGCGCGAGTCTTGTATCAAAACAACATACTGACGCAGCGACCATCTAGTGGGACAGCTTTTAGACACATGTGTTGTAGGTTATTCACGGGCCAAGGTTCATTTAATCAGTACCGAATCCTCCTGGGTAACTGCAGTGGTTACTAAAATGTGACCAACTATAGGCAGCAGTACAAGTAGCTTAAATCACAACAACAGCAAACAACTGGAATTGCGTAAAAGGAAGAGGAGAATGAAGTAATATCCTGAGTTTCTTTCCATATGACTGCTTTAGTGATTTGGATTTGGCAGTTACCAAAAATACATGCACGTCAGGTTCTACCGTAGAAGTTCAAATGACCGAAGCGGTCGCCTATCCACCTTGTTACACGAATATTTAGAAACGCTTCGTGTTTGATGAAGTACATATTTCATTTGGTCCTCACCATCAAAAACTATCTTTTAAACCAATTTAACAGACTTACAAAAACACTGACACTTGACCGGCCACCCGTCAAGTAGACTACCCGAACAGTATCGTTTACAGCAGGCGTAATTCCAGTTAGGGGTTCAGAACTGAACAGCCATCAAATCGCAACACCAAATTCAGCGTCTTACAAACATTTTGTAAAAATGGAAGCGGACACTATCTCTTCATCTGACGTAAAGAATCAACACGTAACTGCATTAGAAATAAATGGCTCCATGTTACCTGTCAAGCACCCGTCCTGCGTGACTGTAGTGAGCAGTCCCGTTGCCAATAGCCCATTCCCCGTTTACATATTCCCGTCCTCAACTCTGGAGCGCAAACCGCACGCATCACGCTCGCCTCGCAGCTTTATTCAACGGCACAGGCGAGCAGGGCCCCGGAACGTGAATACAACACCCTTCTCATGTTTCCTAGCACAGTGGCTAAGTTTGCGAACATAGGGTGAATGCAGTATGCCGGTTCCGCGGCGTGCCCGGGGGAGGCTACTGGGAGACGGCGCGCGCAGCAGCCTTCCGTCTGGATCGTTCCCATGTGCCCAAGGCAGCATGTTGATAAGTTGATATGTTTGCACAAAGTCGGATTCGATCGTTTTTGTTCAAGTCTGCGTGCAGGGGGTGCATGATTTTACTCTCCGTGAAACTGACAGGTGGCAAAATGAGACAGGTAGAATAGCCTACATCAGTGCAGAACTTTCATGAAGCTCTTATTATCGAATTATATTTCTGCATTGAAAAGCAATAACCCAAACACATTATTATAACAAATCTGATAACAGACTACCCGAATATTTGGGTAGACCTACATTCACTCGTGTTAATAGCCTATGTGTTTCACTTCTTGTCAGTTTTAGCCTATTAGTCTGCATCTCAGACGATTTCATTGGATGCATATGCCACCTTCACAGGATTGGCAATTTTTGTGCAATGTGCAGTTGATGTTAGACTGCAAATCTACATAATTCCCTTTTACATGTATGTTCTCTGAAATAGAACGGAAATGGGACCAGACTAGCATTTATTGACTTGACCTTTGCAAGCGGAACACTAAACCCATCAACAGCACAACCGGTTCTGCCCCATGCTAGATTTTTACCCCAAGTCGTCCACCAAGGGTGAAATTAAATTCTATTCCCGTAGAGTGAAAACACCACTATGAACCAATTTAAATCCAATTAATTACATCGAACGCGAGCGCAATGTTTAATCTTGAACACTATAGCGTGCGGAGGAACAGAGCATTGATAAGCTTCTGGTGTCCTACCCTCTCATTTACCCAAATTACACCGCTTGTCGGTCTACTCTCGGCTTTATCCAGGGTAGTGATTGCAAGGCGCATGACTTTGCAGAACGGGCCCATCTGTAACTTTTAAACCCTGTGTAATGAACGTGTTTGTTTTTATTTGTGTTTATTTTTGCCTATTTAATGAACCAACGCTCCCGGACGCTGCATGAGTCATTCGATTTTATTCCACATGAACTTTTTTTTCTTTCAAGATAGGATGCCAAGTTTTCCCTGGATAAATCAAATGCAGATATCAGCTATGGGGGTATTTAAAATGGTTATTTTCTCACACAATTAACACGACAGTAAACATTTAGTGCAGACAGCTCAAGTTCATTCAGCTTCCCTTCATTTTCTGTACCAGCGTAGCATTGTAGCCTACAATATAAATGTGTGTGAGAACTAGACTGATGTATACCTATATATCTGTATGGTTTAGTTCCCCTGTCTCGCTATGTGGTTGGAATGTTTGTGTGTGTGTGTGTCTGAGAGTATGTGCTGAAATTTATGAGCATCGAGAAGTGCTTTGGACGGCTAGCGCAGTGGCTCAAGGAGAAGAGGGGCTCACTGAAGAGTTGAGCACTCAGAAGAGACCTCTACATCTGTTCTACTTCAATCAGCACTCTCTCTCTCTTTTTTTCTCTCTGTCTCTCTCTCTCTCTCACACACACACACACACACACACACACACAGTAGCTGTAGCTTTCATCGAGAAAAAACCTTGCACTGTTCTTTGTTACCTTATCTTGTCAACCTCTCAAGGGTAATATGTCTTTTATGTCTTGTGAGCCCTTTACTAACTGTTCAGACAAGCTCTCACCACCACACACTTTTTTTCTGGCTCCTGTCAAATGCCACACACACATACACACACAGGGAGAGATAAAGAGAGAGAGAGAGAGAGAGAGAGAGAGAGAGAAAGAGAGAGAGAGAGAGAGAGAGAGAGAGAGAGAGAGAGACTGTGAAACACACAGAAACCCATGTTGGTTTTATGTCTATTTTTGAGGTGTAATATATATACTAACCCTAGCCAGATTGACCAACATGTAGTACCATCATCATTACCTGCACATTTGGGTTGGCAGAGGAACACTTATTGTTTAATTCTCTTGATTGCTGATGAGTCTGAGCTGATTGAATGTACAGTGGCTGGAGGGTACACAATTAGGACTCACATTTTTATTCCTTAGTATTTCTCTGTCTCACTCTCTCTCTTTCTCTCTCTCTGTCAGTTTGAGCAGTGGGAGCAGGGAACAGATCTGGGTTTGTTGTTTTATGTCCACTGCATAAAATGACAATTTGCTGTTTATGTGATAAATAAAATACCACTTTACCAGACACAGACGCAAGAAAACCAGAGTCTGATGACAACACAAGATGTCTCACATAAACATACATACACACATATACACACACAGGATCTGGGAATTTTCATGTGTGGTTGTGTGTGTGTTGACTGCTTTTGGCAGCCTCAGCTATTAACAACAAATTATATTGGCTTGCTACAGTAATGTAAGAGAAAATGGAAGAGAAAAAAAAACATTGCCTTTCTCACACACACACACAGGGTCAAAGGCTAACAATTGCAAGAAATTACGATTATGTCTACACCTCATCTCATTAAAAGCCCAAATTCATTTCAGTGGCAGCTCTAATGGCCCTCTTATTTAAAGTGACGTTTTCACACCAGTTCTGGGTCCCATGTGGGTTAACCAGCATGTGGGTGTGTGTGTATTTTTCTACTCACCGAGATCTACACTGCAAGGCCGCGTTACAAAAGCCACAGACAAATGAACTCAAATCATTGGTCCCCTGGAAAATATGAGCACTCCACTAGAGGACCAACAATTACACCTATTGGATTCTGTGATTAAAGTGCTTTTCATATTACCTTAAACATTTGGGGCACAAATCAGAGAGGGAGAGAGAAATGCTACTACACACTTTTTACTTTCCATATGTAGACACACACACACACTGGAAGCTATTTCACTGAGCAGAGGCTGGTGTCATTAGTGGCCTTCAGTTCTGCCACAGAGACGCTCTCAGCAAATAATATGTGTTCAGCGCAGTGCTCCCATTCACTCTGTTTTTCTAAGGAGTGGAATAATAAAAAAAAAAAACATTCTAAAAATATGCACGGCTGTCTGAAGCAGCTGCTGGGCTGGGGCCGGTCTCTGAGCTGAGCCGGGTCTGATCGCTTCGGTTGGGTTGGGTTGGGTGGCCGATGTTTGGCCCCGCAAGCGTCTTTGGCCCCTGCCTGCATCCTTGGCCCCTGGCGCTGTTGGCACGGTGTTATCGCTCTGCGTGGGCTACTTCCTCGGGGATGTGAGTGACTAATATGGGTTTCTGTATTTGGAGTGGCCCATTCTGGCCTGTGATCTGTGTGCACACCCCACAGCTATTTATGATCATAAGAATTATGCCTATAATAAAATATATATCAAGAGCAACAGGAGAACCTTATCCGAGAAGAGCTTTTAATTATGGTAGTCTACTGACACACAGAGGTGGCCTATTTTGTCGTTTGTCTTCAATGCCATATGAAGCCACACATGCTTCTCCTTAACAGCTCTGTGTCCAAGGCCAGAAAAAGACCAGTTTGGTTTGTTGCCACTATTGCTGACCAACCAAGAAGCCTCTACATTACCGTTGTTAGGGTGCAAATGATTATGTCATGCTTTTTACATGCAGTAAACAACAAGCAGTCAACAAGGATATTGTGACCATTAGCGTTGGAAAATTGGATGTAGTGTCTTCTTTCCACTTTCCATTTCTTTACAATATTTTGCACTATTGAAGGAAAACTCTTAAAAGTGAATTAGTCCTTTCATTTCATCATATGTGCAAAGACCCCATTGTGTCTCAGTAAATATCACTAGTTAGTTATTAATGCCAAAAAGGCTTTGGACCATCAAAAAAGTTGTTGATGCGGCCATTTCCATAAGAGAGAGGGAAATGACACACACACCCGTCCTTATAACATTGGATGCACACATCCTTGTAACATTGACATATTTGTCAAAATAAAACATAGTTACAGCAAGCACACCAGTAAGTCATAAAGTGACGGGCATCAGCATATTTTCACTTCTAGACAAAGATAACTACCAACAGTGAGGTGTATTTGCACAAAAACCTGAAGCCTGGTCATCTGCTTTGTAATGCAGTTACCTCCTCCCTCTCTCTCCCCCTCTCCGGTCATCCCTCCTGTGCTGAAGTGCAGAGGAGAATTGAGGAATAAAATCACTCTTGGTCTGGAGCCACCGGGCCTTCACACGTTCGCAACCCAAATGAGGTACAGCGAAGAACACGCTTGGTCAACTTCTGGCTCACAGATGTACGTGTGTGTGTGTGTGTGTGTGTGTGCACATATCCTGTATGCTGTCATCTCCTTTGTTTATACCTTTTGTGTATCCACATATATGGAATTACGTCACCGTAGACACCATATTGTGGAACTTTGCAGATCTGTGCTGCGTGTGTGTAGTATGTAAACATATACAGTACTCATACCTTGTAAACATGCTGTCCTATATGATCTATACTATTCTGAAATGTGTGTGTGTGTGTGTGTGTAACTATTTGAATGGCTGTCTTTATGAAAGTGTGTGCCTGTGTGCCTTCCATCTGCCCAACAGTAGGAGCACACATATCCATTAATCAAGCCCGATGATGACATCATAATGAGGACCAGAAGACCCAATCAAAGAGCCCCACACATCTTTCATAAAACACAACGATAGAAGACATCATTGGCATCTGTCACTGGCCCGTCAACACGCACAGTAGCCTACGAGAGCAAAAGCCTTTCTGTCTAGACGTCTGCATTTCCTCTTTTAAAAAACACAAAATAGCACGTCTTTACAGGCTACAGGCAGATCATCACTGGGTGGATTGGAACTGACACTTTTATTGGGCAAGCTCAACAGGTGGCTTCAACGTCTGATTAGTCTATAAACCTGTTTCAACTAAACAAAATCCAGACACACACATACAAACACTCACATCCAAACACTCTCATACACACACACACACACAGACTGAAATTATGTATTTTACACCTGCCATTCAAGGGCATCTATAGCTACAGCAGCTCTCTTGCCACAGACTCGCTCCATGTACTTTATGAAATCAAATGTCAAGTATTGCGACAATGAAACCACTTCAGAAAAAAGAGAGAAAAGGAGATGGAGAGAGAATATTACTTTTTGAGGGTGCTTGACTCTGCAGGAATGAGAAACCTAATATGGGTATCCAGTGAGACTAAATAATGAGGAGCAACAGCTCGGCTACCCAAGAGAATGTTGGGGTTTAGCGAGAGGCTTAGATACAAGAGTATCAGCAAACATTTGGAACCAGGGAGAGCACAAGTAGACATAGCCTATTGCAGAAGTTTGTGTTTGTGTGCATGCATGTGCATATGTGTGTGTGTGTGATGTCTTCACCACAGTACTCTTCTCTGTGTGTGTGTGTGTGTGTGTGTGTGTGTGTGTGAAAGGCTGCCTGGGAGCGGGCGAAGCCACTTCTGATGTCTGGACGGCGTTTTTACTGCTCATTAGCTCCCTTATGAAATCCTTCAGCCGGACCGCCTCCAGGGTTGCGGGATCCCTCCACTTTCATTTCACAAAACAATCACCCAGATCCCGTCTCTGTGTGAACGCGCGCGCGCGCGTGTGTGTGTGTGTGCATATTTCAGTATGTGTGTGTGTGTGCGCAAATAATCATTCCAGTCTCTGTGTGAATGTATGCGTCTGTTTGCATGTGTGTGTGTACTCGTGCTGTATGTGTGTGTGTTTGTTGTCTGGCCAAGTCTTGCAAACACTCCCCACACAGCAAGCAGAAGGAGATGAGTGACATGTCTACTGTGGTTCCAGCTTCACGGCTGTGCTGCTGTCCTCTGCCGAGAAACACACGCTCATCCCTCACCACATGAAATCTGAACACACAACACACACACATACATCTCTGTGCATTATTCAACACTCTCACACTCTGCACAGACACACATCATTCACTTTTACGCACACACACTTTTTAACTCTCTCCATTTGTTACACACACACACACATACACCCACACATCCTTATACATGTAATTCAACATGCTCATACATTGTACATGTTGACCATCATCTTTAGAGCTTTTAGCTTTACCTTAATAGCATACAGTTAATGTCCCAAGCAATACTAGGCAAGTAGTCTACTGCATCGTTTGTGGAGTGGAAAAATGTATTGTGGACAGTTTGCAGTGCCTGTGCCTTTCATGTGTGTGCTGAGTGGGTGCTCGTCTGCTTGTGTTTAATGATTTAATGTAATGGCTACCTTGACTGATTTGTGGAGAACAAGCCTCTAATTTTCTCGGAATAACGTTCGGCTGCAGGCGGAGACCCAGGAGAGTAGTGGCGCATGTGTGTTTGAGTGGGTGATAAATGGAACATGCCATTCATGTGCAGACAGAACAGGCATTAAGAAAACACAAAACTCTTGTGTGTTTATACACAGTAAATATTTCATGCCTTCCATTCTATGACTCTCTCTCTTTTTTTTTTCTCACTTCCAGGCTCTCGAAGGGGTTTTCAACTCAAACCACTAACAAGCCATTGAGAACCAGCGGAGCAGCAGTATATCTGTGTGCTAACGGTGGGCCTTTGACCTGTAAATGGTGCTCTCATGCGAGCAGTGTGGCTAGCAGTGGAGGAGAGCCTGGGCAGCTGACGAATGCGGCATGTCAGCCAGGATGAGCGGCCTCTTCTTCTGAGAATTACTTTTAAGACCCAATACTTTTTTTTATTTTATGGATTTCTCAATAGAGAATCAATTTTGAAGGAACTAAATTTAAGAATCACTCTACATCAATAGATTATAAGATATAAATAGTACAACATGGAGATCACTGGACCAGAGAGAGAGAGAGGGCGACTCAGAGTGACCAGACATGACGAGGGGCAGACTCACCTCATAAATTCCTGTCCTTCAGGGGAACATGCTACATTTGTTCAGGTCAGCTGTGCCTAACCCCTGCTGCGGATGACCTCCACAAAGCAGCCAGACATCCAGAGAAAATCAGTTCATATTACATGCAGACAAGAGAGAACGGATGGTTTACAATTCCCCATGTTTCTATGGGAAGGAGTTGGACTTGTTTGGTGGTGCTGAACACAGCAATTTCTAGCAGAAAAAAAACTGCCATACTATCTTGCCAGATAGCCAGAGGGCATCTAACTATAGTATGGGTCTTGCCAAGCTCAGGACCAAATCTGTTGCGCAGACTCCTCTTAGATGCATCATCTGTGGAACGTACTTCTAATACACACTCTGGCAGTCGAGCTGTTTACTGCTCTCTGTCAAGCTGATACATCCTGACTGGAAGATGGAGAGTGACAAACAGTTTGTTCTTGGAGGACTGCGGGGGCTGTTCATTATATAATAGCATTAATTTGGGTTTGAATGGAGGCAACAGAGAACCAGGGCCAAATGCCCTTTTTTTCAACTGGGCAGAGTGCCTCTTTCCACGAAGTAAATCTGAAAAACTTTCTCGCGTTTGACTTTTTTTGATCTAGCTCTCTTTCTCCCGCCCTCTAATCCTTTCTCTCTGTCTCTTCTCAGCTGGTGTTGGTTAGTGCGTGTTTGAGAAGTGCAAAGGGTCCTAACCACCAGCGTCTGATGTTACATGGCCTCGCGATATGGAATCAGAGCGATATTAACGCTGAAAGCCCCCCAGGGTGGGACACAGGCCTCCGGAGCAGGGTGCTAAGCCTGTGGCCTAATCAACACCAGCACACTGTGGTGTCCAGAAGAGGAGAGAGAGAGAGAGAGATAAAAGAGTGTTAAAATACATAATACCAGTATTCAAACTTTTACATTACTGTACCTAATGCCAAGCAGGGACTGTGCAATTATTTTCTTTTTCTTTTCAGGCTAAATCTTTAATCTGTAATAGTAACAAAGTCATTTATTCACAATTTCTTTTCTTCCTGCATTCACAGCGTTTTTGCATTTTTCAGTTAGGCAAGGGACTGTGCAATTCTGACATGATTTTAGCACCAAATCAGCCGGATCTGACAAACGTTTGGCCAAATTCCTGTCCGGTTTGTTGTATAGTTGAGCAGGCTCACAACGCTCAATTCAAGTCACTCTGAATTTCTGGCATGTCAAAAAATGTTGTCCGCTGTCTTGCAGTGTAAGCAGTTAAACGTACAGGAGTCCGAGCTGCCATGGGATATGCAACTGAAAAAAATAAACTGCGCGTCTGCCCGGCTTAAGCCATTATAACATTCAACATACTGTAAGTCATCTATCAAATCCTGAGAAAAAGAGAACAGTAATACAAGAGCATGTCAAATATCAAACCCTCTGTTTTCAAAATGTTCATAAAAGCATTGTGCTGATCAGGATGGATGTGTCATACTTGGAGCAGTGTCGATATCTCCAAGGTGTTAAGAGCAGAAGCAGTGCCAAACAATTAGTGGGATAAAGAGGATGCTGGGAAGCGGACATGAGTGTAATAGAAAAGTAATGTTTTACTCGGACATTACAAACTAGCAATTCAAGGGCTCAAAAAGTGTCTGCGACCGTTTACAGTATATTGACAGATGATCCAGTTTCCCCCGTCCTAGATTGGACACTCATGTCTGTGGTAACTGGATCTTCAGTCAGCACCGTCCAGCAGCTTCTCTGGGAGCCACAAGGCCCGGATCTGTCTCTTGCTGTGGAGTAACTGCTGTTCACCACCAGCTGCTACCATCTCTGAGGGTCCAGCACAGAGAGCCCAGCCCTCATAAGACACAAGGCGGGGATCACCTTAGCCAGCGGCAAGCGTAACACAATGCTCAGATCATAAGAAGTGCTACCTCGTTCCTATGGTAACACAAGCGGTTTTGCCTTAACTGACAATTGAATATGCTCGCGTCGCGCTTTGAACGTTGGACCAAGTTCAACGCTCAGCTTGTTCAACGCTAACGTTACGCCAGCGTTGCCACCATTCCGCTGCTGAACCATAGAGAACAATAGGAAACCTGCTGCTTGCCGCTGGCTAATGGGATCCCCACCTAAGCGCATCCCGCAGCATCCTGACCACATTCAGGTCTAAGTGCCCATGAGGACCCAGGTAGGCTACGATTCATTTCCTGATGACATCCTTTCCTCTCCCTCCCACTTGCTTCCTGTTAGTCTTCCCTGTCCTGTCAGACGAGGGTCTCAAAATACACTAAAAAGGTTATTCATGGCCTTTTTATTTACCATAGACACACCAGTAATGCCCCTAATTGACAGATGGTCCTTGATCCAACCTGGAAAACAATATGACTGCTTCATCAGCACTAGGTCGTTTAGACCCCTTTGAGCTTAAATTAGCTAAACTCTTAGCAAGAGTTTGTTCTGTCATGTCATGCACGTTAAAGAGCCTTCAGTTCCCAAGGAAGCCCAAGGGTGGGTTGTACCAACAAGGATTAAGTTTTAACCTGGATTAAATCAAGGGTTATCCATTAATCCAGTTGCACCAAACTTTAAACCTAGTATAAAGGTAATCAGGTTTACAATTAAACCATCCTTTTAATCTAGGTTTTAATGTTCACATAAACCTGGATTTATTTTAATCCTGTTCAACTGCTTTAAACAGATTATTTAAATTTCAGTTAGGGATTCATTTTAAACCTGTTGCTGAGGTAGTGGTTTACATTTCTGAAATGGCTGCATATATTAGATGGATATCGAGTCCCACAAAATAAAATAAGATCTCCAAATCTCAACCCTATATGGAGTTTTATGATGATGAGGAATTTTCAAGGAGGTACTGATTCAAAAAGGAATCTGTAATAAGATTAAATTTAAAAATCATGTACACAATTAAACATGGCAGTGCCCTGATTATCTTTAAACTAGGTTTAATGGATAAACTTTGATTTAATCCAGGTTAAAACTTAATACTTGTTGGTACAATCCACCGGTGAAGGTTTTAAAGGAACCATATGTAAGATTGTGGCCAAAACTGGTACTGCAATCACTTTCAAAATACTGAAGAGCGGTGTATCCCCTCCCCCTCCCCCCTGACTTGAGGGCTGCAACTTTTTAAATGACAATATCCTGGCCGGACTACTGTTGTCAGTGATATAAGTATTTGAAATGAACATGATTTCTTCATGTCTAGTGAAATATCAGGGCCATTTTATGATTAATTGAAATATTTTTCTTACATACGGCTCCTTTAATCACAGGTTAAGGTTTTCATCATGGATTTGTTAAACCATGCTTAAAATGAACAGAGCTCAAATTAAATTTAAACCTATATCTACAAATCCTTGATTAGGCCTAAACCAATATTAATTTAATCCTTGTTATCACCCGGAGAGAATAAATACTCTTTTCTGATTGGCTGGCGGGTGGCCTTTAATTCTGAATAACAGGACACCGTTCCATATCAATGCTTATGAATGGTAACTATAACAACCATAGTAGGACGACGGTTGCAGCGCTCTAGAATCTTTGGTTGCAGGCTTCCCAACAATGGAATCAACTGTAAACAAGCTAACTGTCCATGCTAAAGTTGTACAACAAGCTGAACTAGTGAGCTTCTTTTTAAACAGAACCGCGTGTTTCCAGTGGCAACCGGGTAATAAGCGGGATAACGGCCTTCGAGGTGTGTCCAGTTATACGGAATTAATGGACTTGGGCGGAGTTTTTTGCCCCTCGCCCTCGTCCATTAATTCCGTATAACAGGACACCTCGGCGGCCGTTATCCCTTACTTGGTGCAACCCACCCCAAGTCTTCTTCAGACAGCAAAGACAGCATAGCTTGCTGAGAGCTGATCGGCAGAGTTCCCACTTCTAAACTCGGGGCAATTCCATCTCCCCTGAGTTCAAAGTCAGAACTGAAGTCCAATGTCCGAGCTGTCTGGAACACAGCATTAGAACTGGAGAGGTGAACGAAAGTAGCAACGAGAGGGAGGGAGAGAGAGAGAGAGAGAGAGATGACCTAAGAGTTGGAGGTGTCGAGAGTCTTGTCTGGGTATTACTTTCCATCCTGTGTCTGCGTCGGTCTGGGGGTAGATGGGGTTTATTTGTTTGTGCAATAGCAGCACTGAGCTCTGGGTCTGGATGCGGCGGTCTGCTCGAATGCCCAGCGCAGTGAGGAGGAGCTGGACGGCTCTTTCTTTTATTGAGTCGAGGTGGTCTCCTGCCCCTTGCGCTCGTTCTTTTCTGCCCGCTTTACGAGCCATCTTAACAAGGACGTCCGCAGAAGAACAGCATTTATGTACAGCAATTACATCTAATAACGCAACATATTTTGGAATAATCGTGAAGGGGCTGGGGGGGGGGGATTTTATGCGCAAACTATATGAGGAAATTCATATTTACTCAGACTGGTTGTGCAAAGGGCGACCTCTGTTGTGCCGTGTCTTATTATTTGACTGTCTAGTGTGTTTACCTCATCGCTGATTGAGTTTATGGGAGTCATTTCATATTTTACGAGAATATCTCCGTCTGTGTAGATTCACTATTCAGCAAAGGGGGAGGAATGAAGTCCCACACACAGTTAGCTAATACATGGCATTTGAGAGTTTGTGCTACTGCAGATCGTCATGTGTATACAAATTTATTTCGCAAATGTATTTCTTGGTGTTGGTGAGCCAGTGTACAAGTTGTAACATAAAGAGCATATATCTCTGCCGCCATGTTTGTCTCTGTGGTTGAGACTAAGTGTGTGAAGGAGTAAGTATTGAATTGTGTGTGTGTGTGTGTGTGTTTGTGTTTCATACTAAACAAGACAGCCAGATGTGGCTATTGTTTAGATGTCAGCCCATGAAATATGCAGCACTCACACACTATGAAAACACACACACACACACTACACAAACACATGTGCGCGCACGCGTGCACACACACACATACACACACACACACACACACACACACACAGAGAGTTGTGCTTGGCATGAACACAAACAAGACAAGAAAGGCTTTATTGTTGTGATTAAATTAGACACTGTGACGAGAGGAGTACGGCTCAGCCAAAGCCAGGGACACGACAAGAGGGAGACACAGCACTGACTTCCAAATTAAATAATTACTAAAAGCTTTTTGGGTGGGGGGTAAATACTTCCTACCATTAGGTTACACACACACACACACACACACACACACAAAACACAGTCACACACAAACACATGTACACACAGACATTATTTGATCTCTGAAATGCCTGAGTATGTGGTTATCCATTAGTGTGTGTGTGTGTGTGTGTGTGTGTGTGTGTGTGTGTGTGTGCGCGCGCATGTGTGTGTGAGTGAAAGGGTTTCAGACATTTAGATAGTGACGAAAGAAAACATCAAGACGTATCTGTTCTCTTGTTTTGTTTTGTTTGTTTTTCTCTCTGGCTCATTGCTGTGGCTCTGATTTAGCTGTAGCGGGCCTTCTCATTGGCCAGAGCCAGACGACGGATGTTGGCCACACAGCCAGCTGATGCCTCCTGCAGGACTTCATCAGTAGAGCCCATCATCTCAATCAGGAGCTGAGAGAAAGAGAGAGAGAGAGAATGATAGAGAGAGAGAGAGAGAGAGAGAGAGAGAGAGAGAGAGAGAGATAGAGAGAGAGAGAGAAGCGCATGACATGACAACAATATCAAACATTAGAAATGGCTTCATGAAATGCACCTAGAACATGGAGCAACCCTAATATTAAATTGGTAGTGTTTGTGTGGAAAAGGCCACATTTGAGCTCTATTAAGTAATCTATTTATATGGGTGGGTATTCGTGGGACACCATGTGTGCTTGTGTGTGTACTGTATATTTGCGTCCATGTTTACAAGCATGTGTGACTGGAGCGAATGTGTTTTAGTATGTCTGAACTATGTTTTTCTGCCAGCCCTGACATTTACACTGCATGTTTGTGTGTGTGACTGTGTGTGTGTGTGTGTGTGTGTGTGTGTGTGCCAACTCTATGCCAGATCCCCTGTGCACCCCTCCAACAGGGTGAGGTCACACGCTGCCCCTCTATTTCTGCCCACTGCTGCCGGCCGGCCGCTGCGTTTGATGCGAGAGCCGCACAGCGTCCCTCCCTCCCTCCCTCCATTCCACAAACTGCCCCCCGCTTTCCGGAAAGCTCTGGCTGCATAAAATAATACATTAAAACCTCCCTGTTCAAAGTCATGTTTAAAGAGTTACTTATTATACTGTCACTGGGAGTGAATGTAAAGCACAGGCTTGCCAAACACACTGTGGCCATGCTATATGGCAAGCCACCATATCCTCTCTTTTTTTTCTAAGTCCATAGAGTCTGCTTTCATTCTGTATTCCCAACCCTCTCTTTTCTCTCTCTATCCCTCGCTTTATATCTCTCTATCCCACTCCATCTATACCACTTCTCTGCCTCCGTCTCCTTCTCTCGACTGCAATGTTAGTATTCTGTCTTCCATCTCTTTCATCGATCTATCTCTCTCTCTCTCTCTCCTCCCTCCCTCGGTCGCTCTTGCAGTCGAGGGGAAATGACTGAGACTGCCTGAGAGACACAGTGGTGAGCTGTGCTCTTGAATCTAAATAAACACAGAACGCAAAGCGCAAAGCTTGCTGGCATGTTGACCACCCTCAAATGCTTTCAATATGTGTGTGTGTGTGTGTGTGTGTGGTGGTGGTGTGTGTGTGTGTGGGGAGGGGTGAATGGTGTGTTTGTGTGAGTGTTTGTGTGTATGTGTGTGTTTATGTGTGTTTGATGGTGTGTGTGTGTGTGTGTGTGTGTGTGTGTGTGTGTGTGTGCCTGTGTGTAAGTGCGAGTGTGTGTGATTATGTGTTCCCTCCCTCTCAACTGGAGTCTTTTCGCCACTCACACTTTCTTTGCTATCAGAACCACTTCCAAGAAAGATCAGAACACACACACACACACACACACACACACACACACACACACACACTCACACACACACACACGCAAACATACACAAACACGCACACGCACACAAACACATATAAACAGACACATATAACACAGCACATGACCAGAGGCGATGAGTTTCGAGGGGTCATTAATGCAACAAGCTATTAGCTATTAACACTCTGGGGGCTCTAGAAGCTGCATTCACTGACTAATCCAATGTCTCACTCTCTCTCTCTCTGTGTGTGTGTGTGTGTGTGTGTGTGTGTGTGTGTGTGTGTGTGTGTGTGTGTGTGTGTGTGTGTGTGTGTGTGTGTGTGTGCAGTATTTTGAGTGTCCTCAACTGACACTGTTATGGCAATGGTTGGCAAAACAGTATTCCATTCTCACTCTGTGACACACACACACACGTACACACACACACACACACACACACACACACACACTAATGAAGACCATCCTCACACACACATTAGTGCCGACACTGCCACCTCGGCCACCACTAATGACCCAGACAGGCAGCTCTAGCGGACGAGAGGACACTTGGTAGAGCTCCAGGCCCGTCCAGGCACAGCCAGCACCGCAGGGCTGTCAGGAGTGAAGGCCCACCGCTGCGCTCTACTGAGCAGGACAGGGTGGGGTGTGTGTGTGTGTGTGTGTGTGTGTGTGTGTGTGTGTGTGTACAGCCCCCCCACCCCCACCCCCACGTCAAACTGGGCGGCTGTCTGAGTGAGGAGGAGGAGGACAGGAGATCAGTGCTCATGACCACAGGCCTCCAGAACACCAACAGAGAGGGTGGGTGGTAGGGTGAGGAGGTACAGAGTGACAGAGGGAGAGAGAGAGAGAGAGAGGGGGGGGGGGGGGGGTTGGAGGAGACAAAAAGAGATAGACGGTCTCTCTAATACTGGACTAATTCTGTTGCAGCCCTCAGACAGTACTGTATGGGACAGGGACTTCATGCAATGCTTACATAAATGAATAACAGAAAGGAATGGTTGACCCATGCATTTCACCATTTAACAATCTGCACAGCAGTGGCTCATGGTTAACTAACCGAGCTTAGTTTCTCAGAAAGTGTCCATTTCAAATAAGCTGCACAGTGACTACAGTATGTGCGTGCAGCCGCCCATAGATGTTGACTGTTCTCCACTGTTACATTTGTTCTATTGTCTTTTCATGCTTTGGCAATAGTGCACAGGAACAGTCGAGCCAAACAAAGTCACTTTGAACTCGAGATGAGACAGCAAGAAAAGGAAATTGAGAGAGAAAATAGGGAGGGAGAAAATAAGAGGAAGAGACAAGGGGGGGGGGGAGGGAGAACGAGTGAAAAACAGGGATGACCG
>NW_027468650.1:20935715-20948215 GCF_046254945.1 Alosa pseudoharengus | reverse complement strand
GGTCAAATGGGGCTTTGGCCGAATAAGCTCTTTAGCGGGGGTCAGATGCAGGCTACTGTACACGGCCACATGACGCAGTGTTAATAAGGCCACCACGCTGTTCTCTAGACTGAGAAAGCAAAACAAATACAAACACACACACACACACACAAACACACACACACACACACACACACACACACAAATACACACAACAATCACACCCCGCAGCAATACACGGAAAACCAGCTGTCCAGTTTTGCTGTCATGGCTTGCACTACAAAAAAACATTCTGTTGCTTAACGACTTTTGCAAATTGGACATTACTCTTTCGGAACACCCAATGTCGGGTCCAGCCTCCAATTATGGGCAGTGCTCAACCACATACACAGCAAGGGCAAATCCAGCAGAGGCACACCATTAAACGAACATGGGAAAAAATATTTGGCTGCAACCGGCGAACCACTTCATAATTTATATCACAGTTCCTATTCAGAAAGAGAGAAAGTGAGAGAGGGAGAAAGAGAGAGAGATAGAGAGAAACAGAGAGAAAGAGAGAGAGAAAAAGAGAGAGAGAGAGAGGGGGAGGGCAAAGGGATCTATTTAACTCTGTGTGGTTGCGAATGTTTTCATGTTTTCTCATGTGAAAATGGAGTTGTGGAAGCAAGAGCACAGATTGGGATTCGATTACAGTATCGGCCAAACAAACCCGTTTTGCCGGCCCCAAACATCGCTGCCGCCTCTGTTTGCTGACATGTCGCTTGCGGGCATGGGTCGGCACCAAAAAAAAAAAAGAAAAAAGGAAGAAAAAAAAAGAAAAGACGCTCAAATCCATTCGTCAACGTCACAGGGAAACATAAACACGATGTGGGAATGAGTTATGGGTTCAGAACCTGACGTCGGATCTGATAACACACACTAAGCCTTTTGTCCTTCTCTCCCTTTTGAGGAGGGAATCTTTTCTTTTTTTCACTCTCTCGGGATGTAGACTGCAGTAGTGCGGTGCAGACAGTACCCCCCCCCCCCCCCAACCCCATAGGGTTTGTCGTTCTGGACACCAGCGCTGCTGTAAAGCCTGTGAAAACACGAGGGCCTCTATTTTTCGCTAATACCGACACAAGTGTGAGTGGTGTTTTCTTGGAGCGGACGCTTGCCAAAATACCTCCCTGCCGCTTGACCCAAATCCAGATTTGCCTGATTGCTCGCTGACTTACATGTGCAAAAGGCCTCGACAAAAAAGGCGAGTACGCATCGGGAGCAGGAACCTGAAATCAAGGCTGCAGAGGAAAAGAATTACGCTGCAGAACAACACCTTTTCATGAGAACAGAAGCTTGACCTGGGCAATGACCACCCCCCCCAACCTCACACACACACACACACACACACACACCATCCGCCTTAACCACTGCCTAGCTCACCCGGTCCTCCTCTCTTTCCTGTCCTCTACCTCTTCTCTCTTTTCTCTCTCTCTTTCTCTCATCCAGGCCAAAGTCACATTCTGTGCCCCCAGAGTTCTTGCCGCCGCTGGCTTGGCAACGGTTACCCTGGGCGCTGGGGCTTTTCTGCGCAGCGTGGCGATGGCATGCGTGGCCCCCGGGGCGGAAGAGCGCGGCACTCTGCACACACACACACACACACACACACACACACACACACACACACACACACACACACACACACACACACACACACACACACACACAGCTCACTGTTTGCTCTGCTGGTTCCCAGGGTGGCGAGAGAAGCGAGCCGGTCATTCACGCTGCTTTTGCGAAGAGAAACGCGGGCCTTGTTCTGGGACCTTGCCGGGGGCCGGTGGGCTGACCAGGTCAGTTTGGTCGGGTCGAGTTGAGTCAGATTGGGCGTCAGCGCTCTGGAAATACTTTCACAGGCTTTTAAAAAAGTATTAGTGATGTTCTCACACCTCTACAAAGAGGGAGACACGGTTGACCTTTGATGGTGAGAGATGGACAGACAAACAGACACAGGAAGAAGAGAGAGAGGGATAGAAATAAAAATAGCCAGAGAGAGAGAGAGAGAGAGAGAGAGAGAGAGAAGGAGATAAAGGAAAAGTAAAAAACGGAATGCATAGGCAGGGGAGGAGAGAAGAACTGTGTGAGGGGTGGGCACACAGACCAACTGAGAGGAGGGTTGAGTTGGGAGCCTTGACAAACGCGACTTTGAACCACAGAAAAAAAAAAATCCTTCAGTAGAGTTTGTTTAGAAAAAGTGGCACTGGTAATTCCCTCTGACAACCTACATAATGGAAAAACACACAGTTGTGGATAAACACAAATGTTTTAAGTCATTATCTGCCTGGCGAGGGGCCACTGTATAATGTGTTCTATCACTCACAGGCATCTGGACTGACAGGGTGAGGCAATGACGGAGGAGAGAGGCCCACTGTGTGATACACACTACCCCAATGCCACACTGCATTACAGTGAGAGCCATTAGACCTCAGCTGGTCAACTAGCATACGGTTTGATAGAGAGGAGCTGAACAAGGAACCAACAGCATGGCAGAGGCCACCAGACGAGCATCTGCCAAAATCAACAAATACAGCATTTTAAACTGCCACAAGTTCTCTGTGGTGAGCCTGTGTGTGTGTGTCTATATGTGTGTGTGTGTGTGTGTGTGTGTTAGTGGTTTAGTGTATGATTGTGTATGTGCGTCAGTGTAAGAGTAAGTGGTGTCCCACCAAGAAAATCCCGTTTTTTGTTCAATTGTTGTGGTTCATCAGCAAGTGAATGTGCTTGCCAGAGTGGCTATATGGTAATGACGTAGACCACACTGTTCTCAGCCATTTGTTTGTAATGGTCGTGTGAATAACTGTGTGTGTGTGTGTGTGTGTGTGTGCTTGTGTCTGTGAAATGTAGGGAGTATAGGCTCTGCAACATGATCCCAGCACATATTGACACAGTTGGTATACGAGATGTGGTGAGGGTGAGTGTGTGTGTAGAGCCTGATTCCGCCCAGGATGGGATGGGAGCTGCCAGCTTTCCAAAAAGATTCAGAGTGTTCAGAACATACAACAAAGAACAAAGTTGTTTGTTTGTTTGTTTAATTTAAAGCCATTTCAGCAACTAAGGCTATTTAATGGCCAGAGCATTGTGAAGAAGTTTATACCATTTTTTTTTTTTTAAATCTATGCTATTAAGATATTCTAAAACTTTCACAAAGAATCAAGAAGCATTATAAAAAGGTTTACAGGACATTAATGGTTGGGGTTATTATGTAACAGTGTGTTGAAGATGCTGGCGTATGTGTGTGTGTGTGTGTGTGTGTGTGTGTGTGTGTGTACCTTGACCACGCCGTTCTCGTGCATGGTGATGCAGTTGTTGGGGCCTTTGGAAAGCTGGAAGAGCGCCTGGGCAGTAGCCTGGTGGACGGAGGGGTCCTTGCTCCGCAGGTAGCGCACCAGGGGGGCCACGGCGCCGGCCTCGCCGAATGCCACGCGGTTACTGCCCCACATGCAGCAGCGGGCGATGGCCTCCGCCAAGTGACGCCGCAACTTATCGTCCGTCTGTCACACACACACACACACACACACACACACACACACGCATGACTTTAAGTCATTTCCCAATACCAGCCCCATCTTTCTCCCCCATTGGTCTCCCGTCACTCTTAAATGTCCAATCGGCATAAAGAAAAAAAACGAGCCAAAATCAAAAGAAATAAAGACACAGTGTCAGTGATAGTGACTAGTGACAATGTTAAAAATTACATCATTTTCATCATGTTCAATTTATCGTGCTTTGTTCATTATTGAGTAAATGTGCCTATTTTACCAACAAACACACCCATGGGCACCTCTGGGCCCTGGATACGAAAAATGACGGTTGCGTCAGTCTAAAACTAGACAGTTGCTTCACCTTGGCACCTCTTCGCTCCAAGTGTAAGGTAGGGCCCAGAGAACAACATCTCTGCTGCCGGTGGAAGGTTTGGGGCCCGTAGACAGTCAGGGGTTACTGCCAGCGGTGGCTGAGCCCAGTCAGTGGAAAGTGTTTACTGTTATGAGGCTCCGGAATGATCTGTCACGCTCCAATCACAGGTGATAAAGACATCAGCTTCACATGAAAGCTCTGAATCCTTCCACCGGCCCCTGAGTACGGAGCAGCCTGCTGCCTCAGTGATGGGGAAGCACTCACTACACATATGCACATGGAAAACTCACATCGCTCCATGGGACACAGATTAGTACCTCACCCAGGGCCACATCCCAAGACCTGCATGAGAATGCAGGGCAACAACAACGTGTCAGATGCTTAGGAGAAAAAAAGCGTGAATTCAGAACTTTCCAGGCCTTTCAGTTGATTTTTGAAACCTTGGTGACCTTGATGTACAATTTCCTCCTTGCAGTTATAACATGGTCCTCTAACGTAATTTAGTAATGTGCAAATCTGTCCAATTACTCAGCTCCATGTCTAGTTGGTTGTATGGCTGAGGATCGGAAGCATAACTGTAAGATAGGCTGATGTGTCTGCATGTTTGTCTTGGATGATTGATGGAAGTGTTAACTTTTTTAAGCACACATCTGCTCTACATATGAAAAAAACATGCTCTGGGCCAGTCTTTGCCTGGGTATAGCATACGTGTATTTTGTGTGTGTGTGTGTGTGTTTGGGTCCCAGTGTATATCTTGGCTAAACTCAGAATAATTGATCTCTGATGTGCACTGGCATAACACCCTGCTGGTGAATAACTCCACTCTAAGAATACCTGCATTCTAGGAATAGCTCATTTTTACTGCATTCTAGGAATAGGCTGGGTGGCTATTGATAAGATGGGCTGTTGGATGATTTGTCAGATCGTAAAAAATAACTGCACAACTTCATTTTTTTGCACAACTTATATGTGCGTAGGAATGTAGAAGCCTAAGCCAAAGCCTAGAATGACATCCTAAAATGTCTTGTTCTGGGCAGGTTACCATCGTAGAGATGTAAAAAATGCTAAAAAAAAGATTTAATATTTTAAAATGGGTCAGTTCCACTTCTTTGTACCAAAAACAACCACATTGTGTCTGCCTTTCAATGTCTTACTTTCGCTTTTTCATGTCACTCACTGTGTGCCAGCTAGACTAAAATTTATCATAGCTTAGCTTCACAAATAGTTTCAGTATTTTTTTACAGTACTGCTCCGCATTTTCTCACTGTTTGACATTTTATTATATTACTTTAATACACTGTCAATATCAGAGAGGATTACAGTACGCTCACGATGGAATGTGATGGTAAGGGTTGGAAACTCACACTCTACAGTAACCTTGTCTGTGTTAGTGGCTAGTCAATGCTTTGAGAAGAGGTGAGATGCAAAGACAGAGCTGCTGAATGCAACCTTTTATGGCTGTGACAGCTTCAGTTTGAGTTACGGGACCGTCGACTTACCACAACATTTAAAATACACACGAACGAGAGTTCACACGTGTGTGTGTGTGTGTATCTATGTTTGTGTGTGTGTATGTGTGTGTCTTTATTCAGACCACTGTGAACACATGCCCTGTTGACAATACATTGGTCAGCTAGTCGCCACCACACACTTGACCTTTGTGTAGTGCAAAAAGGGTGGCCATTGATCAATGCTTAGACAGTAATGCCCTCACGCATAAACCTCCTAAATCATAGCCTGAGAAAGAATCACTGTGGCCATACTTCAGCAACACACATCACAGACTAGCTCCACCTACCAAACTTATGTTCTTACTTATGAGCTACAGTATGTAGGCCAAGAACAATGTCACTTTTTACTCTCTACTCCTGCAACATCATCAAACAAATCGAAAAATACATACAATATCAACAAAGAGGGTTGAAGTGGACTACTATTAGTAATCAAGGATCTTTGGTATGAATCTTCATTTTTGTTTTAGGTATGATCTGTGAACAAGTAGTTATGTTTTGCAATAACTGCAATTCTACATCACATGTACAGCACATTGTGAATTTGATTTTTTGGCAAAGTACTTTGAACTACTTTTTTTCTGAGTGGCTTAACCTACCTAGCTACATTTCTCTTCAGTTTTGCTGTAATCCAATTACTTCCACTGTGAAGTCCCCGACACATACTAAGCGTGTAAGCGAGTGATTCCACTCTAGGTTCTAGGGCATTCAAGGATTCTGAAGGAAGCCAAGTGGATAAAGATGAAGAGAAACCTAGCTGCCTCTGATAGCGGACCCAGAGGGTTCACAACAAGCTTGATTACAGCAGAACAAGAGCTATCTTAAGAAGGGAAAAGGGACACAAGTCGATTAACAAATGCAGCACAAAACACAGTCAATGAACGCGAGAGGAGAGTCGGCTACTCTCCTCTAACAAGGCGATTAGCAATTTAATGCCCGGTTTGCTTTCACTGTAAGACAATTTGGTTTTAATGCAAATGACATTCTTGCTCAAAACTTCACCAATTAATGTAATTATGCTCTCAAACAACATTTGGAACCTGTTAGCTTCTGAAGATAGACCCTAGGTTGTTTTTGCTCCGGAACATTCCTTTAAGCTGACTGATGACTCTGCTACAAGTGTTTGTACATTTCAGGGGATTGCAGTATATTGCTGCAGCAGTATATGATTTATTATGAAACTGTCACCCAGCAGTTTTGCTGTGCAGGGATTAACAATTGAAAGTACACATGTACTTAAAACTATAACACATACTGCAATACAAATATCTTTCCTATTGTGCTGTAGTCTGCTTACATCACTTTTCAACTGACTCTCACTTACTTTGCCGATCACAAGACAAATACACAATTCAACAACTTGAAATCATACTTAAAAACAGTACATGTCAATGAAATAATTGCTTTCTAAAACGAGGGAACAAAGCTATTTGAGCCCAGTTTCTGAGATCACTGGACATCAGCACATCTCTGAGAAATGCTTTGCCCTTTCAGAATTCACAGAGCTCCAACTGCTGCATGACTAGATGATTGCATCTGGATCTTTTGTTTTTGGAATTTCCTTTTCAATGGTGTACATACAAAATCAAGTGCTTAAAATGTATGCGTCCTCTGCCTGTGTGTGTGTGTGTGTGTGTGTGTGTGTGTGCACTCACTGTGTTGGTGAGTTTGGCCAGCATGGGCACGACTCCGTGGTCAGTGATGACTGCCAGGTTCTCTTCGTCTTTGGCGATATTGGCGATGGCGGCACACACACTGGCCAGCACCTCTCCGTTGTTGGACTTCAGAAGATTAACAATCAGTTCCAAGCCACCGACAAAGGAGCGCACCATTTCCCCTGCATCCTGAAGTCAAAAGAGCCTGTCATTAGAGAGTGAGTGCGTGTGTGTGTGTGTGTGTGTGTGTGTGTGTGTGTGTGTGTGTGTGTGTGTTTGAGAGAGAGAAAGAGAGAGTCCTTCAAGAAACCCAACAATGGTGGAGTTAGTCACTAAGTCCTAATCAAACAGGGAGGACATTCCAGAACAGACCAAGCAATGGTGGCATTGGGCTAGGATCCACCAATCAGGCTAAACGAGGCGTCCATTACACCTGGCAACACCATACAGTTCATCTCTGGATTAGATCCACATACACTTTAGCTAAAGATGCACTTTGACTAGACAGAAATATAATTTTACTTACTTAAACAAAAAACAACCACAAAATGCCACATACATACAGTAGTCTCTGTCTATACTATTTGGCCTTCAGCCTATGCCCTTTACAGCACTATGTATTAGCGCTGTGTAAACTTTGGAAGAGATGGGTAATATGCAGTAGTTCACAATTCTGTTGAATGAGGTCAATATCTATAGCAATTTTAATGGTCCATGGTCAATTTTTCACGTTCAGTTAGAGAGTACCAGAAATAGAGGGCACCGTGCAAAACATAACCATATCAATTGGCCTGTATGGTCAAAGGTACAAGCAAACTGTAAATATATTTTTTCCTGGAAGTCAAGTGGTCGACTGTTTGTGTGTGTGTGTGTGTGTGTGTGTGTGTGTGTGTGTGTGTGTGAGGACAGGACCGATGACATGCCCTCTGGACAAGCGGGCACACACACACTACGCCCACAAGCGTGGGCTGCAGTGACAGTGGCAGGGCACTGGGGGGTTGACGGTGGACAGGGGCCGTGCCAGCAGACTGGTGCGAGCGTCTGAAGGGCAGCCACACAGGAAGAGCGGGCACACACAGAGGCTTGGCTGCGACCGGTGCCCGCCCGCTCTCGGCCTGGCATCATGAGCAACACACACACACACACACACATGGCAAGAATATCTCAGGACGGCCAAAAAAGATATCTTTATTGCGAGAGCGGCAAGTGTGTTATTATGGCTTGTAAAATGCTCACTCCCATATCATTGAGAGCCCAGAGCATGTGTACACTAATAATAGTATATATATATACCAACAGCAAACTCAACACTTCTATCACACACTGCAGCTAACTGGCTCAAACACACTTGAAGGAGACTAGCTGAAGAAAAGTTTACACAACACTCTGGGTTCTTACCCGCGTCAACACTGAATCATGCTTCGAGGTCCTACTCAGATCCCTTAAACACTGGCAACTAAAATGTTAACCCTTACCCTAAAAGTACCCCGTGGCATATATTTCAATACAGAACTTTCAGGGTTCCTCTTAATATATTCTCTAATTGAAAAAAAAGTATTTTAAAGTATTTTTTTTTTTAGTAACATACTACAGACACAGACACACTGTTGACCAGACACAACAGGCAGATGCACAGGTGGATTGAAATGGTAGCATAGCTGGGTTGTGGCATAAACAGAGACATCAGCATAGAAATGTGCAGTGCACAGACAGAGGGCCGTCTGACAACAATGGAGCCACTGCTCCGCTTCTGATCATAACAGGCTGCAGCGCTACAACTAATCAGAGCAACGCCGTGGCCCAGCCCTGCCTGTCTGGGTTAGGGATAGGGGAGGAGAGGAGGAGAGGAGGAGAGGAGGGAAGAGAGGAGGAGAGGAGGGAAGAGAAGGGGGGGAAAGAGAGAGGGAGGAGGGGCCGGCTGTCAGAACAGATGCCAAAAGATGAGCTGTGTGCTGTGGGTTTGGGCCAGAGGAGGGGTGTGTGTGTGTGTGTGTGTGTGTGTGTGTGTGTGTGTGTGTGTGTGTGTGTGTGTGTGTGTGCGAGTGTGTGTGTGTGAGTGTGTGTGTGTGTGTGTGTGTGTGTGTGTGTGTGTGTGTGTGTGAGAGTGTGTGTGTGTGTGCTGATCCCCACTTACACAGGAAACGCTACCTCAGGAATACTGATCAATGGAGAGAGAGAGAGATGGATAGAGAGAAAGAGGGGGGGGTTGAAAAGCTTAGATGAGAGCCAGCAATTGAGGAAGACTACAGAAGCCGCCAGCTGCAGCAGGGTCACTAAGCGTCCTTTTCATGGAACTAAACGGTAAACACACACACACACACACACACACACACACACACACACATGCAAGTACATGCAGTATGCACACACACACGGACACACATCACAAACACACACACACACACACACACAAACACACACAAACATCTCCACACGCAACAGTTGTCTGAAGCTCAGATAGGCAGAGGGAGAGAGAGGGGTGGTGCAGACAGGAATAGCAAAACGAGAGAAATAAACAAAAGAATGTGGCACAGTGACCATTCTTGTGCTTTGCAGTAATACGCTGTGGTGACCGGTGCTGTGCTGTGCTCTGGTACTCTGGTATGCGTATGCGTGTACCAAGCTCTGTAGGCCAGCTCTGCGCCATAAAACAAGACAAGAGTCTGCACCAACCGGATGACCTCTGTCAGACAGAATGGCTGCAGCAATAAATGTCACATGTAGGGACGGTCAACGTCCACTTTTGGACATGCACACATTTCACTGCTTGCCTCTGACTTACAGCATGCGCTACTGGTCTGCTGCCCTCTGCTCTAGCATGGAGCATGTTGCACCGGTCTGTACTTTCACTAACAGGTCTGGGGGTAGGGGAGGGTTTGGGGCTGATGGGTCGCGTGCCGTAATGGTGCTGCGCTCTACTGCTCTGTGATCAGTCACTAGCTTTAAGCAGTCAGAGCTAAATGAGCCATTACCAGAATAGCCGTGGATAGCCAAAGAGCCATCGCCCTCATTATAGGAGTAGTATTCCTTGACTGAGATCGGGCTTGTGTGTTGAAAAGCACATGTTCACAAGAGTCTGTACTTGTGTAAGTGTGTTTATATATATATATATATATATATATATATATATATATATATATATACAGTATATATATATATATATATACAGTATATATGGTTAGGCTTGGGTATCGAATATCGAGTATTGGTTGGAACCGGGACTATCTTTGCGATTTTCCCGGAATCGTTCAAAAGTTTAAATTTCGATTCCTACTTTCGATTCCCAGTCTGCCGACAGGAAGAAGAAACGGCTGAACACCAACGAAGAAGCGCATAGTTTAAATTAAAATTCATGGAGAAGGTCAGACTATTTCATTCAGAAAGCAGGGTTCCCGCGGATCCTTAAAAAGTCTTAAATAGGCTACAACTGAATTTTCGAAAGAGAGGTATTAAATGTGCGTATGGGACCGCCAGCGAGTGCAAGAGAGCGAGTGATGTCTCCATCCAGTTTCATGTATTTAAAACGCAATTGTATAAGTGATAGGCTATTAGGCTACGGGAGGAAGTGTAGTGGTTGCAGAGTGAAGATGTTTTTCACGGGTTTGGTTAAAGGTGTGAAAACGGTAATAATACAGTAGGCCTATGTACAAAATAATATGCCTGGCGTTTTCGTGGTGTAGCTGAGGCCTGAGAGATAGACAGGGTAGCTTACGTGGAATGAGGGAGCCTACGGTAGAATGAGCGGGAGAAAGAGTTGGTAAGCCAGTTAGCGATAGGTTGGCCATATGTTCGAATTTAGGACGGACATATGGATTTTAAAAGCCCTGTCCGGCGTCCGGCGCAGCCTCAAGCCGGACGTTTATTTGCTCTCCTTTTTGGAGTTGCGCTTGGCATCTAAAGTCTTTGCTCGGACGCAGCATCGTTTCACAAACTATGGACGCGAAGACTGCTGGTGAAATTATGTGCAGTGCTTCGCAATCAGGAGGAAATACTGTATACCGGTATGTTAAGTTGATCTGTTTGCATCTTTCCAGCGTGTGTTGCTGGCCTAGCCTAGGGAAGAAAATATCTGTCTAAGTTATAATAGCCTACCTGTAATATCTGCCAGCAGCTTGCTTGCCAGCGTTTCCCAGTAGGCTAGGCCTACTTAGCAAAAGTTGTGAAATATAACCGCATATGTTTTGAATGTCGGCGACTGCTACATAAAAATACGTGCGTTCATAATACGTGCGTGCTTGAGATGAAACCAGCAGTTTTCAGCAGGATCATGCTAGGAGGACCTGTCTCTTAATTAATTTAAAACAAGTAAATGGTTTTACAATGTTTCAGTCAAGCTTTGGTTGGTTTAGATACAACTGGTATGCAAAATGTAAAGTAGTGGATTAACTTTAATTTGCTGTGCTGCATATTGGACAATAGATGCACATAGTAAATTATATAAAGTAGGCTTATTAAAATATGTAAATAGCTTAGTTAACTTTGAAAAAAATATTTAAGGGAATCCAGTCCAGTGCACATGTCTTTGGCAAGTAGCCCTAGGCTACTACAGACACAGGTGAAGAACAGCCTCAGCAGTAAGCAAAACCAAATATGTACAGTACAGCCAGCTTCAAAAGCAAGCAGTCCAGACCCTAAAATTGGGCATTTATAGCTGTGAAGGTAATTCACACACAATTATTTTCTTTCGCCAAAATATTTTTGGTAACTTCTGTAGACATCCAAAATGGGGTGGGGGTTAAAATTAGTAGGAAAAAAAAACTATTGCATTAAACAGTCTTGTATATCTTTTTGCCGTGGTATAGTCTTACTTTTCATTTAGATGTCTTGAAAAGGTCTTAAAAGTCTTTACATTTGCACTTGGAAAATGTGCAGATACCCTGAGAAAGACCGTTGGTTAGCTAGCTCATTTAAAATATCCTAAACTTTTTTTGACCCTGCCTTTAAAAAAAATCGGAATCGAGAATCGTTAGGAACCGGAATCGAAATAAGAAATCGGAATTGGAATCGGAATCGTTCAAATTGAAACGATACCCAACCCTATATATGGTACACACACACACACACACACACACACACACACCTATGCCCGTACTACTTTGGTGTATATACAGTACATCTGTGTACTCATAGTTTCAATAGAAGTATGCTTGAGAGGGTGGTGAGTGAGTGAGGGCGGTAGGGGATAAGTCTGCTAGGGTGTGAGAAAGAGCAAGTGTGTGAGTGAGAGATTAAAAGTCAACAAGGGTGCAGGTGTGTGAAGAGGATGCTATGAGTGTTCTGATTGGATGTCTTTTACAGTGTTGCATACAATGTTAAACTGTTTGACTGAGTGTGTGCTGATGTGCATGTGTACTCTCGTGTGTGAGTGTGTGAGTGTGTGTGTGTGTGTGTGTGTGTGTGTGTGTGAGTGAGTGTGGCTGTGTGTGTGTGTGTGAGTGAGTGTGGCTGTGTGTATGTGTGTGTG
>NW_027468650.1:20918215-20933215 GCF_046254945.1 Alosa pseudoharengus | reverse complement strand
TGTGTGTGTGCGTGCAGTGCCAGTGTGTATACTTTTGGAGAGCTCCCCAGGCTTGCAGGCATCAAGAGAAGAGGGCACACACATCTCCCGTCTGAAGGGCACAGCCACACAGGAAGAGCGGGCACACACTGAGGCTTGGCTGCACTTGGTGCCCGCTCTTAGCTTGGCATTATCACCGTCACCAACAGCAAGAATATCGCAGCACGGCCAACAAAGATATCTTTATTGCAAATGTGGAAAGCGTAATATTATGGCTTACGAAATGCACATTCCCATAACGCTGTGTGAGCGTATAGCTTATATGCAGGAGAACAGCAGAGCACCAGGCTGTAGAAGGGAGGACAGAGGTCATGTACCACTGGTATGATATGACTGATTGAGAAGATTGGGAAAAAACATGTTCTGCATCAATAAATCAAGGTCTTCTCTAAGTCTCGGGTACCATACAAGGTTTTTAATCAGAAAACTTGTGCCATTGGCACGCCACAATGTGCTGCTGGAGGAGATGCAAATGCAACTACAAGCACTGGAGTGAGCGTCAACTTCAAGCATGGTTGTGAGCGTCAACTCAAAGAGCTTGGTTTGATGTTACCAAACCACATACCAAACATTGGCCAGCCACTGATGAGACACGTATGCATCTTTGGTCAGACACGTACAGTATGCATCTTTGGTGAGACACGTATGCATCTTTGGTGAGACACGTATGCATCTTTGGTGAGACACGTATGACGTATGCATCTTTGGTGAGACACGTATGCATCTTTGGTGAGACACGTATGCATCTTTGGTGAGACACGTATGCATCTTTGATGCGACGATGTTGTTGTGACCAATGCAGCTTGTGGAACAAGTGCTTGATCTGTTCTTGCACAGTGAGGACACTGTTGTCAGGAGGACTGTGAGGCTTAAAGGGCATTGGTGATGCCATGCAGATAAGGAATGCTGCATCCAAAACTTTCCATTGCCTATACTGCTATACCTTGGAGAGGTATCTTCGTTAGCTACCAGTAAATCAGCTAAATTTAAGCACATTCTTCCCCTCACACATGAAGCAATGGCCAGCTCCAGTGTCTGGAATGGTAACATTTCTTTTCACTCTGAACCAAAGAGCAATATTCATGTCCATCCCTAGTCACCACCCTTCCCCTCCCACCTATAATCACCTTTACTTTTCTATCTCTTCTTTCCTTCCCACAATTTTTTCTTTCTCCTTTCCTTCTAGAGGAGAACTTCTTGATATTAGTTTATTTTCAGCTATATTTGACCAGTAACTTATTCATTTCTATCCTATACAGTGGGTGTGTTCGAAACGGGTAAAGTTGCTGCCTTTTAAGATATCTAACTGGGGAGCAAGGCAGCAAGTGCGGTTCGAAACCGAAAAAAACAAATTCTTAGATATCTTAGAATTCCCAAATAACGGTCATTTTTGAAGGCAGCATCGATGCTCACTTCATGCTCCCTCCTACCCATAATCCCTTGCGGCAACGTCTAAAACAGCTGTGAAAGGTAAACAAACATGGCGGATGACATCGGTAATGGCTGCTGAATTTGTTTAAAATGTCATTTGTGTGACCTTATTTTGCTTAGATTTGTAGATTACAGATTAGAAATAAACAATTCTGATTATGCCATTGTTGTAACCATTAATAGCGTCTGGTCTGATATATCTGCCGGCCGTAAAACTAATTTATACCGTTAGCCTGCTAGCTTACGTAAGCTAATTTAGTTTAACGTCAGGCCTTTGCTAACGTCATACCGTAGTGTTAACCCAAGATTCTAGAGTGCTACGCTCATTTTTAAAAGATGCATTTAATCCAAAGTCATGTCTAGTGAGACAGCTCTCTATGTAGGGAGGGAGGCAGTAGGCAGCTGTCTCCCGTTTCGAACACACCCAATACGTTCTTTCTTTGATTATTTGCATTAGACATGCCATCCTTCAGACTCTTTAACTTTAATCCATCTTTCAGCAGAAACTAAATCCTCTGTTTCATTTGTTCAATCTATCTATTGCCAATTTATCATCATTTATTCCACTGCTTGGTTGAATTTCCCATTGTCCTACGTAATTTAGAACGACCATTAACCGTATGTTATTTGCACACCTATGAAGTAGATACATTTTTTTGGCCGTATCACACTTTTGGTTGTATCACACTTTATCACACACAAGTTTAAATGAACCGTCACGTTGCATCCGAGCTGTAAAATGCAGACGTTCAGAACATAGTAACATTGTAGCATATGACGGAGGTGGCTTTTAGCTAGCAGGCTAGGTAAAATAGCGATGTTTCAAAACTAAAGTTCATCAGAATCTTGGGATACGACAATTGACAATGGGAGAGATAGAACTAACGACTGGCCTTTGGCCGTAGCAACCATCCGTTTATAACTAGTAAAGGCAGTTTGTTCTAGCCTAGAAATCTAGACGCGCCCCTAGCGGCAAATTACATTTGCTGCCAGGGCTAGTCTAGCAACTCTCCGTTGGCTGGTGAGCTCCAGAAATCGAAACTCAATCAGGCCAATAAAATCGTGTATAGAGTCGTTAGGTGGGCTTAACATAATGATTGATGGCAGAGTTGCAACGGTTTGGCTTGATTTCCCTGCTACTTGAAAACAAATAAGATGGATGTTGCTGTTGGCGAACAGTGTGACACGAGTTAAGCTTTTATTAAGTTGGCAAACGTTTGAACTAGCCAACTAGCTCCGCTGGTGGGAAACGCATGGGACTCATAGTGCTGCCGCTGTCCTATTGCGTGCAGAGGGAATTTGAAAGACAACTGATTATACTGCCCCACGGACTGAGCACTGCGAACGGTGAGTGCCCAGACCCTAAATTTTAATGTGGGTCTGGCTCGTCAGGCTAAGTTTGTCCTGCAAGTTGAGAAATTAGTTGATATGCGTCGGAAGAAAGTAGTTCTACAAACAAGACCGTTTTAGCGATTAAAACATTTAAATTGTAACAGGAAATGAACACAACACAAGTGGCAACAGTGGAATAAGCGGGATAATGGACTCCACGGTGGTCTGTTCACAGAAGTTAAAGGAATACGCCACCCCTAGGTGAAATTGGGTCTCTCCCCGCAGTCCCTAGAGTTGGATGAGTGAGCCAAAGCGTTTTATAGCCGACCCAGCCATTGTCCTAATCTAGAAACGGCCCGGTTAGCTTTAGCTTAGCGTAGTCGCTGTAATCCGGCGCTGCCAGCTAGCATGTCGTTGCAAAAGTGAATCAAATAACTCAAGATTTTTTATAATTATTTCTCGTAACCTGTACATTCACATCGAGTACAAATATCAATGCAAATTAACACGAAGGGATTTACTAGACCAATTTAGATTTGGAACTATTTTCAGGCATAGCACCGGCAAAGCACCGCTGCCAGGCGCAAAGACATCACGCAGCATCTGAAAACCCTCAACTTTACGCAATACACCAGTGTTAGTATTTTGAAGTTAGTTTCACCGAAGGACTTTGGTTTCACATCTACTGGGGAAAAATGGCTACTTGCTGTGTGAAGGGCTGCGGTAACAAGCAGAGGACACGAACATAATGCTTCACAGAATTCCAAACCCAGTGGAACGAAGAAATCTTTGGCTTGCTGCCCTCGGCATTCCTGCAACAACTCCAGTGGATAAAATCAATCAGTATCGTGTTTGCGAGGAGCATTTCAAACCGGAGGACTACAAAGAGAAAATGCAGTAGGCCTATGCTACGAGAAAAAATGCTGTTACATCTGAAGGATACGGCCGTCCCATCCATTTTCAGTACAGAGGCAGAACAGTGTTCATCATCCATGCCTGTAAGTAGGCCCTATAATTTCTATCCTTCTTTAGGTTATACGTTGCTAACGTTATAACTGAAACGTTAGTCTGACTCACATTGTCGCTTCCAGTTTTATTGTATAACTTCATTAGGCTGCCGTTTCACCCTATTGACAATATGACGACTTTACCTTTTACCGTTACCTGTCAGTCGGCATGGGTTGGCACACTCCACACTCACACCACCTGTTCGTGTTTGCTCTCGTTCGCTCATCCGACTCGCCTTGACCAGTCGCAACGTCCTCTCTTCACAGATCCAAAGCTCGCAACTCCTCTTCAGTGAACTCAGGTTCGAAAAGGTAGGGTCTTGGATCGATCTTGGTAGTCGAAGTCATCATCTTCGTCTATCGTGTAATCTTCCATATTCATCGGCATTAGAACTCTTAGAGAAAGCCCACCTGTCAGTGTCAGCCTAGTCGCAGAGAACTTGGTAGTCATGCTGGTGTATTGCCGGAAGTTGAGGGTTTACAGATGCTGCGTGATGTCTTTGCGCCTGGCAGCGGTGCTTTGCCGGTGCTATGCCCGAAAATAGTTCCAAATCTAAATTGGTCTAGTAAATCCCTTCGTGTTAATTTGCATTGATATTTGTACTCGATGTGAATGTACAGGTTACGAGAAATAATTATAAAAAATCTTGAGTTATTTGTTTCACTTTTGCAACGACATGCTAGCTGGCAGCGCCGGATTACAGCGACTACGCTAAGCTAAAGCTAACCGGGCCGTTTCTAGATTAGGACAATGGCTGGGTCGGCTAAAAAACGATTTGGCTCACTCATCCAACTCTAGGGACTGCGGGGAGAGACCCAATTTCACCTAGGGGTGGCGTATTCCTTTAATGCACTTACGAGGTTTAAACGGCCCTCCGCTTCGCGTCGGGGCCGTTTTACAACCTCGACCGTGCATTAACTTCTGTGAACAGACCACCGTGTCGTCCATTATCCCTTACTTAATGTCAACCTTAAAATAAATATTTTCCCCAACAGTATTACTGTGTTGTGTATTGCTTGAAAATTGTTCTGATAAATTACCAAGCAACACAGTAAACAAATCTAACTGAAATCTAACTGAAACCCAACATCATGCATAAATAGACTTTTATCCAAAATAAAGTGATGAGAGGACAATGCTAAAATAAATGGTCTAACAATTCCACCTTTTCTTGGCAGAATCGGCACACAGGAGTTGGATCAATTGGATGAATTATTTATATGCATGAACATTTTTTAAATATGTGGATTGTGCAGAGAACGTTTATTACAAATACTTATTTCTTGTAATCTCTTTTCTCGTTATTGTTTACTATTGCTGTGCTTTGGCAGGAGTGTATATCAACTGTCATGCCAGTAAAGCCACTTTGAACTTGGACTTGAGAATGAGGAAGAGAGAGCAAGAGGGAAGAAGAGAGATAGAGCAAGAGGGAAGAAGAGAGAGAGAGAGAGAGAGAGAAAGAGAAAAAAAAGTTTGTACAGATGCACTCCTCCCTCTATTGATCTGACTCAGGTTCTCGGGCTCAGGCTCTCTCTCTCTGTCTCTCTTTCCCTGCCAGCCAGCCCCCTGCCATGTCCCCGCTGCGCTGCTGAAAGCTGCACAGGCATCCTGGGTAAGGGGATGAAAGAGCCAGTCTGTCAGCAAGGCTTCCCCATCAGCCTGCCTGACCAATCCCACTGCTCCGTGCTCACCCGGTCATCCAATCAAACGCGAGTGAGGCACTCGGCAAACACCTCTGGCGGGCACGGACCCCTAACCCTGGGGATTCTGGTGCGCGCTCCTAAGCGCCTTGCTGGTATTTATAGAAAAGTGTATGGAGCCTGCAGAGACAAACATATACTGTTCACTGGTGGTACTTCCATCCTGTCTATATGGTGGAGAAGAGAGAGAGAGAGAGAGAGAGAAAGAGGGAGAGTGCGAGAAAAAGAGTAAAAACAACACCAGAAAATGGAGTTCTTTTCCAAATCAAACAGCCAGCGAGACAGGTCAGCCCTATATTTCACAGCGTCTGAGCAGAGTTTGCCTAAGCGCTGGCCATATTTTACACTCTGTGCTCCACTGTACAGGCCTGCACTGGCAGCCACTCAGAGAGAGAGAGAGAGAGAGAGAGCGCAAGTGAGAGCGAGGGCGAGAGAGACTTGCTCAATAGAGTAGCTCTTGTGTGTGTGTGTATACTTGTGTGTATTTATGTGTGTGTGTGTGTGTGTGTATGTGTGTGTGTGTCCATGTGTGTGTATTAATATGTCCGTGTGTGTGTGTGTCCATGTGTGTGTATTAATATGTCCGTGTATGTGTGTGTGTGTGTGTGTATTAATATGTCTGTGTGTGTGTGTGTGTGTGTGTGTGTGTGTATGTGTGTGTGTGTGTGTGTGAGTGTGTGTGTGTGTCCATGTGTGTGTTATGTCCGTGTGTGTGTGTGTGTGTGTGTGTGGACGTGTGCCTGTGTGTGGACTGCGGTGGCCATGTACTGTAACATGTTTCCCATGTGTGCCTCCTGCAACAAGGCCCGCATTCAGTGTCCTGGTAATTGCTTAAACACTCCCTAATCAGGGTATCTCCGCCAGCCAGGGCCATCGGGGAGCGTCTCCTCTCTGGGTCCATCTCCCCCCGCCCCCCATCCCATCCCATCCCCTCCCCTCCATCATCTTCCTCCAGAGTCCCGGCTCACAGCGTTAAATCAGCCAGAGAGCCTGTCATAACACCGTGTTACAGCAGAACACCGGAGGGCCCTATAAGTCATTCTGATCAACCTAGCATTATACTACATGATCAACCATGTCATGCTAACAGACACGCTATCCTCTAAGATGACATCTGGGAGAGGGGATAAAGAGAGGGAAGAAGAGAGAGAGAAAGAAAGGGGTTAAGAGAGAGAGAGAGAGAAAGGGAGAGCAAGAACATATATAGGCAGACAGATGGATGGAAGTGAGTGAAAAATGATGATCAGATCCTATGGGAGCCATGGCATGTAGTAGGCCTACGTGTGCAGCATACGTCCCTGAATCCACATGGACGGCACGGTCTGATCCGGGGAATGCAATGTTTTCCCAAGACTCGTGTTCCTCGGTTAAAGCTACACTAGTCGGTTTCCTTTTTACATTCAGAGCGATGTTATAAACATTAGATACCTCTCCTTGATCTGCTTGATCCTTATCTGAATTACTGTTCAAGCTGCTCTTAAAGTTGCTCAGAAAGTGGTCTATACCTCTATCACCTACCCTGGAAATCCAAAGTTCTCGGGAGAGCACAATGGAATTGTCTGCGAGACCCTCTGGCAATGAGCAATGATGCACGTTACTTTTACCCCAACATTCCGGGGAACCAGCTAAACTGATGAAGACAGCGCTGCAACGTTGGAGGACAGTACACATTGGTCGCAGTGTTATCCGATTGCGTCAAAGTCCGAAATCATTCAGAGTAAACATGGTTTAGTGTTATCCAATTGCGTGCAGTGAGATTTTTAAATGCATGCTTGTTGCCGCCCCTCGAGTTGGCCTGTTCTTGGCCAGACCCTTAATCTTTCTAGATTATCAGGGTCTGGATTTTCCAGGCTATCTATCACCTGCTCTGAAACATTAAATACACTTTGCGGTTTTAGGTATTAGAAAGACACCTATCTTGTGCTAATTATTGAATTCTGATCTGAGCTATTCCTAATCATGCATGGTAAGTAATGATTAAAGCCAGTTCACTCCTGTTGTAAGCAGTAATCACTTGTTTATAACTGTCCACTGTTTTCAGAACAAGCTATAGTCTCCTATGGCTACTTAAAGTGCCTCACTATATAACAAACTACTTAACTAAAGTTAAGGAGAATTCAAAAGTCAACACTTCACACCAAACGGTGTGCACTAATGTCCAGAGGAATGCATTTAGCCGCCCACTACAAACTGACAGATGATCTCCTTCCTGGATTTATACAAGGCCTTTTTTTTCATGTGCTTCCCAGAACTGCCTACATGCTCCTTGGTCCTCTGATCCTTTGTGGAAGCTACAGAGGCTTGCTCGCAGGCCTCCAGAGGCCTAACAGGACACAGACAGCACTTGCAATAAAACATAAGCGTCCGCAGCAAGGCTATGTCAGCCGCAGTAAACAGATAGCTTTATCTTAGCTCCAGATGTTAACGAAATTATTTAAGGGCGCTTTTGTTCTGCCTCCAAGGAGGTCATGTCAGCAGACAGCACTGATAAAGCAAGAGCCCCGTGAACGAGAGCGGTACTGCTCAGCATCTCTCTCTTGAGCAACAGATACTTGTCATGTACAATGACTCGCATCCAGACAGAGAAACTGCAGTCGGTTTTTCTGCAGCACGATTCCCAATGCAACAGCATGCATGCAGCATTAGGCCTGTTTCCACCCCCGGCTTTCTTAATCTCAGAAACAGCAGTAACCAGAATGGTTTGGGGCAGGAAACAATCAAATGTGAGCTATGCTAATTGCTCAGCAAACTACTGTGCGCGGCTCTCGAAATAAGCCATCGCCACAAGACGGCATCGAAAAATGCCGAGGGGGAATAAAGAGACTCTGTCCACAACTAAGTGCAAACGTGTGGAAAGGGGGGGGAAAGCTACACGACAAATTCTAAATATAAACCCTGAGAATATGAATACCATGTTTCAGAGGGCGAGAGAGACAGAGACAGAGGCACATACTGTATTTTCTTACATGTCTGTCGGGCCCACAGAACTGGTATGCATGCACTGGGAACAGAAGTGTAACTTTTCTTTTTGACTTCAAAACAAGATGTTTCTCCTCTTTTATGGCACGACTGTGGTTCAGCGCATCCATAAATATATTATTCTTTCAGACAATGTCATTCGCGGCTGGCTAACACAGGTCTTCCCGAACGAAGGGCCCTTTATTTGAGTCCAGTGTTAATTAAGAATGGGCTGGGAGTCTATATAACAGGCTCGTAAAAGCAATTAGATTCAGATGGCGGCTGTGCTGAGTGCCGCTTGAACGCTGCAGAGCAGGACAGGAAACAGAACACAGCGTTCAGATCAGTGGAGCTCCGAGGCCTGAGGTAAGCACAGCCTTTAATCTGTGATCTCTGTCCTGACCACAACTCAGCGACTAAAGCTCAAACGCCACCTGCTTGACCCCAGTCCCAAGAACCACAGACCGCACTGATAGACACTCAATCACTTTAAACCTCCCCCTGTGTTTCTATTATCAACCCTCGTCTTGGGAACTTGGACCCCATGGTGGCGGCTGTTGCCTCCATCCTGGTCTACCGACTTGGCTGTATCCTGGGAAGCCCACAGCAGGCTTATGCAATGCTTTTTTCCCATGCACCCATCCAAGTGATAACTGTCACAGCTGGCCCCTGTGGCACAGTCGAGCAGGGCGTTCTGAATGGCAGATGGCTAACCACATTTAGCACTGAGGACAGCATGCACCGTTAGGAGCTTTAGCCGCGTTCAGGCGCTAACTACCCCCTGTGGATGGGGGGGGGAGTGGCAGGCGCAGGCTTCCCGAAGCAAACAACCCCTGTGTGGGAGTTTGATGGTCCCAGCTTTCTCGCCACAGGTCCCCTACAGAGACGCCACCGCCGCAGTTGACGAGGGCTCCCCGCCGCTCCTCTCCGCGTGACCACCGATGACTCCCAGCGGTACGTCCGCCTGAAGCCAGACCACCGCCACGCTAGCGCTCTCTCTGCGTTCTCCGCGCCGACCGCAGCCGGCCCCGAGAGAAAAAAACGGCTTCCCACAGCTATGCCCCTTGCTCAGCAGGTAGGGCCAGCCTAGCGAGGAGGACTGTGATTAGCGGCTCGGGCAGTTGACGCTGGACGCGCCAGCGGGTACAAGAGGCGCCGGACCTCTGGCCACTCAGGAGATGGAGCTCCAGGCTCCAATCTAAGCTGCGGCCTGGCTAATGCTGCGTGGCACAGTAGAGCTTAATTAAGCGTACTCTTGCGAACAGGACACGTCGTATTCCTCAGAGCCGCAGCTAAAATAACCATTGTGCCGTTAGTGAGGTCCTGATCTCTGACCGTTAACCGTGTTCCCGCGGGTTACTATTATTGCAGGCCTGAGGACAATGTGCTGCTATAATGAAAGCTGTGAATGTAAAGCTATTTCAATATTCTTTAAGTGAGCTTTGGTGATGTGACTGTGGTCAGGCTTTGAAGGTTTGAATGTCGTTTCAATGTTAACCGGGCACAATTAAGTGGCCAGTCCTTTAGTGCACTTAAGTGTGACCTGTAACTATCCGCGTTGTTAGACACTGAGTCACTGATTTGAGTCACTGAGTTGAGGTGCACAGGAATGTTGTCCTGGAGTTAGAGAGATGGAAATAAACAGTCTTTATCGTCCACAAGGGGAATTTGTTGTCACAATCTGTACAAAGCCTCACAACAGACATACATGTATACAACAAACTGTCATGGCAGCAGAGCATGCGCCTGTAACTCATGTGTTTTTGATCTGAGTTTCATTTATCATACTCTTTAAGGAGGCCATGTTGTTTGTAATCACTCTTAGGAGGAGATGAGAATGTTGTTCTGGTGTGACTTACGCCATGTTCTCTGGCTCAGTGGCGCACGCTCCCACGGCACGAGTGACGTTCACCAGCAGCGCCTGGTTTGTGCCGGTCAGCAGGTTGACCAGCGGCGGGATGCCCCCACTCTTGTATATGGTGGTGCGGTTGGCGGGCTGCTGGGCACACTCCCCCAGGGCGCCCACTACGTTGACCAGCACCTCCTCGGGCTGGTTGGTCAGCAGCCCCACCAGAATCTCGAGAGCCTTGTACTCCTTGAACCTGGGACATGAGAGAGAAAGAAAAAAAGAAAAGACAAAAAAAAAAAAAAAACAGAAAAGATTAGTGTGTTGAAAAGAGAGAGAACAGGAGAGACAGCTATGGAGAGTAAAATAAAGCAACACTCAGAGAAAATGAAAGAAAGAGGGTAAGAGAGAGAGGGACCATGAAAGACAGAGGTAGAAGAGGCAGAGTGAATGGGAGGACAGCAGCATCAGCAACACCAGGTATCATATTGGAAAGATTCCAGAGATTACGACTGAGCTCTCTTGCACTGACAGGCACAAAGTCTGAAACGTAAAACACTGCATCTGAACTTGAGCCAGTGGAAATAAAAAAAATCACCTTTCTAAATGAGAATAAAACTAAATAAAAACAAGGCATTCCACAGTGACAGATAGATTTTTCAATCCATCTCCACCTTTCTCCCCCCGACCCAGCCCTTCCTTATCTGACTCTGAGGTAACTTTACGGTGAGATATGCTCTTAGCTCCCCGGAGTGTCATGGTATGCTTGTCTAATGACATCACCCTCTTAATCCTCTTTATATGACTTTGGACAGACAGAGACATGAACCATTTCCATCACACAAGCCTATATGGGCCTGTGCGCTTCGCTTCGTTTCTATTAAATGTCACAATCCGCTCTCTCTGATGGACATCCACCCTGTACTTCATAGAGGTTGCGCCGGGTCAAAGCTGTAAACATCTTGCCTATTGGCTGTCAGGGTTCAATCATGAGGCTCGAGGATCTGGGTGAGACGTTGAGGGCTGGTCCACTTTCTTTTCCTTGTTTTTTTTTTCTTCCTTTCATTTTGCGACTGTGCAGCTTAGCGTGGTTCGGGACGGGGGATGACGTCATCACACCCAGCCAGCCCTCCGACGACTGGCGCGGCTAAAAACAACCCCAAACAGACAAACCCGAGTCTCGAAGGTACGCTTGGCACCCTGTAATTGGCGTCGCGTGATCGATGTGGCGGAAGGAGGTCTCCCCGCGCCTGGCGGTCATAAATCAGGTGCGAGCGAGCTGCCCAGGGGCCAAGGGTATTTTCCCAGAGCCAGTTCCCTTGTCCATCCCGGCGCATCCCTGCCCACTCCGTGCGTGTGCTCCGTATGGCCTACATCCGCTGTGGCTTGGCCACTCGGCACTCCGCTGGCTCCGCTTGCTCGTCTCGTACAGTGGTCCACTACTGTAAACATTTTAAAAGGGATATAATGTGGTCGCGCGGAGCCGCGGCGAACCTCTGATGTACGGTTAAGTTATACGACTGTTTTTATTCACAGTTACGGTCGCTGGCAGCGGCCCGGGGCTGTGCAGGGCTATTGTTGAAAGTGTCCAAGGTCATTTGGTTTTGGTCAGGGTCCATAAGAACGTTCTCTCGCAACGGGAGCGGTAATGAAGAGCGAGGCTGCCAGGACAGAAGTGCAGTGGGGGGAAAAAAAGAAGGAGGAAAAAGAAAAAGACTAGGAAAAAAAAACCGAAAACAGAAACAACATGGGAAAACACAATGAGCCCCACACACCACTGCACAGTGTTATCTGTGCACACAGTGCTAGAATTATGCTGTAATTGCACGCGTTGCATTTGATAAATGGACTGCGAGCGATGTCTATTTTTGTTGAGCCGATCCCAGCACGCATAATTACAATGGGCAGAGGGAAGCATAACACGCTGCTGCCCCTGAAAGAGTGGGCTTCGCACAAGTGGAGGCGCACTGTGTGTGTGTGTGTGTGTGTGTGTGTGTGTGTGATGAGGGGAGGATGAAGTGGAGGGCCTGTATAGGGGAGCAGCACAGAAGCGCTTCTGTCTGCCGCGGATATGATGGATGGAGTTGCTCCATCCGTTTAGCAGACATCTGCTACAGTAACGCAGGCGCTCAGGAAGCGCCGCTCGCTTACATGCACCCCCGAGGCTCCGTCGACTGCAGGTCAGTGCGGGGCGGGCCTCCTCACAGGGTAACCCTGCTCTTCACAAACACACACACACTGGAAGGTTCAGCTCTTGCACATGATGCTACAGTACACTGTGTTTTGGGCCATTTTGGAACCGTATTTTGGAACAAAACTACACAGAAACCGCTAAAGGTCGACCAGTCCACTGCTACAATGTTTTTTGTGTTTCGCGTGATTCCATACTGTAAGTGTGCGAAACAGCAACATGTTACTCAAACACCACACACACACACACACACACACACACACACACACACACACACACACACACACACACACACAGGGCAAATGGAGTGAGAGAGAGATAGACAGAGGAGAGAATAGCGGAAGAAAAGGACTTTGGAAGAGCTGCAATTATGGTTTGCTCATCACCAACTGGCCACCGACGGGAAGGCCTTCAGAGCCCATAATTGCTTATGGACTTCTGAATGTTGACCTCAGCCAGGACTGAGTTCAGGGGAGAGGCGCTCAGAGCTGATTGCTTCCCGTCCGAGGCCCAACAGAAGCCCAAAACAGCTCTCAATGGCTGCTCCAATGAGCCAGATATCAGCACAAGCATAAATCTACTACCACTGTCTACACTGTCCAACAGTTTGTCTTGGCAATACAAACGAGAGAGAGGGAGAGAGAGAGAGAGAAAGAGAAAGACAGAGAGAGGGAGAGGGAGAGAGAGAGAGAGAGAGAGAGAGGGAGAGGGAGAGAGAGAGACTTACAGAGACGTAGACAGGGGAAGTCAAAGACAATACAATGGAGCAAACTGAATAAATGGGTTGATGTTAGAAAGGTGTTTTATAAAGGTGCTTCCCTCACACAGCTGGCCCTAGAGTAGACCTCCATCTTAGGGTGTTTAAGCAATGCACAGTCTTATGTAAACACACTTAACTTATGAACATAATTGTATTTTTCACCATCAATCATTTCTCATTCTGATGCATCATTAATCAGGCAAATGGCTCCCACATGCTCCTGGGGCCGATACTGTGGAGGTCTCCCGGAACGGCTGAGGTGTGTACACACACACACACACACACACACACACACACACACACACACAAAAGCGCGTTGTCTGCTGCAGGCCACAGGGCTTGTCCAAACTGTTCATGTAATTTTTGGTCAGGAAGAAAAAAATAATTCGAGGAAGAGGGAAAAACAGGGCTTTTCATTGCTGCTGTAAAATATGTTCAAAAATGATTTTGTTCCTGATTCGTGGAGTGCTGAGTGATTGATTTTGAAGCAACGAGCATAGCCTGTGGCAGATGGAGTGAGCTGGAGAAAAAAGAGAGAGCGAGAGACGAAGGGAGGGAAAGAAAGAAAGAAAGAAAGAGAGAGCCAGAGAAAGAGTGCTCACTGGCCTGCCGTCGCTCTCCGTAGGACTCATTTTTCTGACGCTAATGGCCTGGTCATTTCATTCCAACGCCGTATCTGACCATGACGTTTTTATGCGTTGTTCAAACAACCCTGGCAAAGTTGTCCAAACCCAGGTTCTGTCTCTGGCGGGATTTTTTACTGCGCATTAAGGTACATGCGCCTGGCATCCCGCTGGCTTCCTCTCGCCGGCCGTCCGAGGCCAAGGCTTTTCCTCGCGTTCACACTCCGCCCGCGTGGACACTCTGGAGCGCTGTACGGGCCGCGCAGCAGGCCTCGGCAGGGAGCGTTGGCTGGGTGTGGGAAAACCTTGTAGCTTCGCGCTCCGCACTCTTGTTTTGGCCCCCTTTCCCTCGCGCCGGACTCCTTTGTCGGCACTCACGTCCCGTTCCGTAACGAGCGGGCCCCGGCCAATGGCGGCGGGGGCGTCGTCTGAAGTCGGCAAATGAAGTGTCACCGAATGTGTGTTTTTTTTGCCGCGATTATGGGAATTATTGTTATCTTCGCTATTATTTTCTACGACAATGGTGACGATGATGCCGATGATTGTTGTTATTGCCACCTTTGTGCATAGCAACGGTGTTATGAGTCATTAGGCGGCGTTGCAGAGGCAGTAAGGGATGCTGGGCTGTGCCGCGGTGCCCGGTGCAGCCAGAGCGGTTAACGTGTTTTAGCACCTGTGCCAGGCAGGGCCTCCCGAGCAGGGCAGCTTGCCTGGGCAGGGATCCCGTAGAGGGGGTGAGGGGGGCGCAGCTGGGAGAGGGAAGCGGGGTTGGGGGGGAGCCCAGTGCAAGTGTGTTGTTCTTGGGAGAGTGGCAAGGCAAGGATGCAAGTGTGTAAGTGTGTAAGTGTGTGTGTGTGTGTGTGTGTGTGTGTGTGTGTGTGTGTGTGTGTGTGTGTGTGTGTGTATGTGTGTGTGTATGTGTGTTGTCCACATAAATGTGGCTAAGGCTTGTGAGCGGTCTTCTGAATGTGGCTAAGACTGAGGGGAGCCGAGCACTAGTGTGTTGTTTTAGTGAAAGCGTGGCAGGAGACGTTTGCGTGTGTGTGTGTTTGTGTGTGTGTGTTTGTTTGTGTGTGTGTGTGTGTGTGTGTGTGTGTGTGTGTGTGTGTGTG
>NW_027468650.1:20908215-20913215 GCF_046254945.1 Alosa pseudoharengus | reverse complement strand
TCTTAACAGATGGCCTGTGAAGTCTTAACACTTCACAGTACGTGATGAAAGAGCAGTTTGAGTGGCGGGCAGTCCTGACCTCGGAGGCGCACTCCTGCAGGGTGCCCACCACGGGGATGAGCATGTTCTCGTGGGGGGATTTGAGGAGGCGCGCCAGCAGTGGGATGCCCCCGGCGCGGCGGATGGCCTCCTTGTTGCGCGTGCTCTTGCTGCAGCTCCAGAGAGCCAGGGCTCCGCAGCGCGCCACCTCCACGTCCCGCTCCTGCTCCACCGTCAGGGCAGCCGAGTCCGGCACGCAGTCCAGCAGCTCCACCTACACACACACACACACACACACCACACACATACACACACACACACACATAAACACATTCATATGTACACACATACACATGTGCATGCACACACACACACACACACACACACACACACACACAAACAGGCATATACACAGATGGAGTTGTACAAAGATGCATGCATATTCAGGCACATACAAACACACACACACACACACACACCACACACACAAGTGCACCCAGATAACACCAGCACTAGGTCATGGAAGTGACAGCATTGCCCTTTTGAGATGCCATAAACAGCACAGAAGTAAAACCAGGTCTTCTCGCTGGTGACAACTCCAGATGTCTACGACCTCACACAGTCCAAAAACCACTCCACCTTCACAGTTGACCTGAAGCCAATCGACCTGCAGCACATGGTCTAACCACCACCCTCACCCCCACCCTGGCTGGATGCTGAGAGGTGGGTCCTATGCTACTGCACACACACACACACACACACACACACACACACACACACACACACACACACAGGTGGTCTGCTACGATACCTGAGACTAATCCTGCTCAGCTCTCGGCAAAATATACACTACAACACACACGCTTTAATCACACTACTGCCGCGCTCGGTCAATAAACACACACTCCACTGCCAGCCTGGCCCCGACATTCTATCTGTTTTTACACGAGCCAGGCGGACTTTGATGGCATGGACTAACGAGAGTGAGGTGGACACATAGAGGGGTGGGGGACAGAGAGAGAGAGAGGGATAGAGGGAGGGAGAGCGAGAGGGACAGAGGGAAGACGGAGAGGGAGATTGAGAGAGAGGAAGAAAGAGAGGGAAATAGAGAGTGAAAGAGAGAGAGACAGAGAGGGGGGGAGAGAGAGAGAGAGAGAGAGAGTAATTATGCAATAGGTAAGGGTGGTCTGGAGAGTGGTGATGAGTCTGAGGTCACACTAACGGTAGAGGGGGATTTGTTTCCATATGGTAACAACCGACCTGACCCTGGCCTTTTCACCCCAAAACTCTCTCTCTCTCTCTCTCTCTCTCTCTCTCTCTCTCTCTCTCTCTCTCTCTCTCTCTCTCTCTCTCTCTCTCACACACACACACACACACACACACACACACACACACACACACACACACACACACACAAACACACACACACACCCTGAAACAGACATTATGTGATGTGAACAAGCTAATTGGCTTCACCAGGGCCTCTGCAGCAATTAGGTTCTCGCGCGAGCACAATTTGAATTGTGTCTGCAAGAGACTCTGAATGAGTAATGATGCACGTTACTTTTGCCCCTTGCATCGCGGGAAACCAATCACATCAGTGTATCTGATATAGGTGGGCCAGAGGCGAGCTAAACAGATGATGACAGCGCTGCAACGTTGGAGGTCAGTAAACATTGGTCGTAGTGTTATCCAATTGTGTCAAAGTCCGGAATCATTCAGAGTAAACATTGGTCTAGTGTTATCCAATTGCGTGCAGTGAGATTTTCAAATGCATGCTTGGTGCCGCCCCTCAAGTTGGGCCATTACATTGTTCGTGACCAGACCCTTAATCTTTCTAGATTACCAGTCTGGATTTTCCAGGCTAAACTGGACCCAGTCTGGCCACAAAAACTCTGTCTGGACCCAAAAACCCTCGAGACACACACACAGAGACACACAGAGACACACACACACACACACCAGCCTCTTGATGCCCCCGTGCTGTCTGACGGTCCTGCGGGCTCTTCTGAACTTGGCCACGTTGGCGATGGTCTCGGCCGACAGACACTTGAGCTCCTTGTCGGGGGAGTCCAGGATGCACACCATTGTCTGCAGCCCCCCGAGGTCAGCGATCGCACGCCGGATCTGAGAGTTCTGGCTGATCTTCTTCAGGATCTTCAGAGAGCCAATCTGGTGCAAACACACACACACACACACACACACACACACATACACACACACACACACACACACAGAAAAGACAGAGAGACAGCTGATACACATGAAAGTTCTTCCCTTGTTTTGATGAAGATTACATTACATGTACATTTATTCATTTAGCAGAAAGCAACTTACAAATCAATTATATTACAAGTGCCATTATATTGCAAGGGCCATTATATTACAAGTGCCATTGTCCCCTGAACAACTCAGGGTGAAGTGCCTTGCTCAAGGGCACAACGGTTGATGCCGGGTATTGAACACACAACTTTTGAAGATATTGCAAACTAGCCCAGCTCCTTTACCACTACGCTACCACCACCCGTTTAGTTTATAAATAATTATAAATTATTATAATAATTATAAATTATTATAATGAATTATAAATGTAAAGAATTACAAGTATTATAACGTTTGTAAACAGTACGCTGTTAATACTGTACTACTGCTGCAGTCTACACAGCTTATAAAATGTTTACACACACTAGAGTGTATGGTCCTAACTGGCTGCTCCATGACCGCCCGGGTTGTATTGTAAAGTGTGTCTGTAACAGGCCTTTGGCCAGCCCCGCTGTGCCACAGAGCAGCGCAGAGTTCATGCGGACAGGAGGGAAACTGGACACGGCAAGTAACATGGAGGTCAGAGGTCAAGTACCTGCCATGCTGCCCCGTGCTGCGCTCATGCAGGGGCAGACGTTCAAGTCTGCGTGAGGTCAGCGGGAGCCCAGCCAGCAGCGCACACACAGCAGCACACTCCACAGCCTCATTCATTTTACAAGAGACACCTCATTTTACGAGCAACAAATAGCTATTCACACACGCGCGCGCACACACACATACACACACTCACACAAATACACACACAGGCCTCATTAATGTGTCTGATGTGACAGCTTTACTGCACAGCTCTGTTGCTAGCTCCCTCCTCTCTCTCTGCAGAGTCCAACTCGTTTTGTCCTCGGTTTGTCAGTCGTTCTCCCTTCTCTCTGACTATCTATGTCTAACTGACCATTCCTCTGCCCATCTCTCCCCTGTGCACCTAACTAATTCAAGCACTCTCTATACCTTCTTTTCTTTCTAAATTGACCTTTACCTCACTCTCCTATTTACTATTTCCTCTCTTTCCTCTTTTTACTCTACCGATTCAATTGCTTTCACTGTCACTTTTCACCCCCCACCCTCGTCTCCTTCCCCCCACCCTCGTCCCCTTCACTTGGTCTTACTTTGCATTTGATCTCATCGGTGGCCAGCAGGTTGATGAGGACCTCCAGGCCGCCCACGTCCCTGATGGCGAGCTGGCAGGTCTCCTGGGCCAGGTTGAAGTCCCGCATGGAGCACAGCGCGATCACTGTGGCCGTCTGGTTCCCACCCTGCAGCACAGCACAGCGCAGCGCAGCATCAACACCATTATACCCACACAAACACAGGAACACACACACATACATAATCCAACAAACAAACAAACAAACAAATACGTACACAAACACGAGAAACAAGAAACACACGTGTGCAGAGAGCTGGGAACGAGAGGAAAAGAATGTTGGATGTGGAGAGGGTGAGATGACATCATTTGCTGGTTGGGATGCTAGTTCACTTTTGTTTATTTTTTAAATTCTACCACATTGAACACCTTTTTTGCCAATCACTCTTTTTTCCATTTCCCTTTACATTGCCTATTTATCTCTTCATCTCTTCGTAACTATCTATCTATCTATCTATATATCTACTGTATCTATCTATCTCTCTCTCTTTCTCTCTCTATATCTATCTATGTTCTGTAACTATCTAGTGTCCAGTCCCGCTATCTCTTGCTGTTAAGCAGAGTGCAGACTCGTCGTTAGGTGTTTACGGCTGGCTCTGTCCAACATCTGGAGGGAGATGATCTGCTGCAGGCCCCTCTGCTGGCGTGTCTCTGTGGCCAGCAACCAGACACAATGACCTAAGCGGCCGGCAACAGGCAAATGAGCATCAGAATGCTTGCGATAATCACAAGGTTGCCTTTCAGAAGCCTCTGTTTTGACAGTTGCTATACACACACACAACATGCCCCCACACACACATACAGTCATACATACACATACACAGACACACATAATATTTTACTGTGCCTGGTCCACAAATTAGTAACCGAGGAACTACTGCAGACTGAACATGGCCGAGGGGCTATCAGTTCTGGGTTTGGCAGCTGTGCTTGAACCACGCAGTGCAGTCATAGGGAGCATATTATACTTTCATTGCTCTTCATGCTCCCAATCACACGATACACACAGGATGAATGATATTTAGGTTTCAAACATGTGGAACACGTTGAAAGAGAAGTACGCATGATAGCGTTTCATCCTTTACATATCGCCACACACACACACACACACACAATCACTCTCTCTCACACACACACACACACACACATACACACACACACACACACACACACACATACACACACACACGCACACACACATACACACACACACACACACATACACACACACACACACACACACATACACACACACACACACACATACACACACACACACACACACACACACACACTGATGCCATAATGTGGATGGATGTGTTTGGTGCATCAAACCACAAGGCTGTGGCTGAGGCCCTGGCTCAAACTGAGAGAGCGCTTGTCTCAACCTCTGGGAGCTTTCCAACATCTGTATTTTCCGTGCGATGGCTCCTTGTCGTTCTTTCCTTTTTTCATTCCGTCTCTTTTTTCTCTTCCTCCTCCTGAGATGTTTGAGGCA
>NW_027468650.1:20895715-20903215 GCF_046254945.1 Alosa pseudoharengus | reverse complement strand
CGATATCCTCCTGACTCAACTCAGACGAGTTGACCTGTGAGTGGTATGAGGTTTTCCGTGTCTATCTGAGACTGACCTGCACCAGATCCCACTCCTGAGACTGAGACGCCCTGGAGAGATTACAGGTGAAACAGACCAAAAGAAGGCAATATGGCCGCCTCTGGTGTCCAGTGCAAAGATAACAGGAACCCTCTCTCTCTCTCTATCTCTCTCTTTATCTCTCTATCTCTCTCTCTCGCTCTCTCTCCTTTTCTTCTCAGAAGGACAATTAAATCTGAACCTGGCAAAGCGGCAGGTACGAAACAAGAACATTCATTTCCTGCCCAGACACGCACACACACACACGCGCACACACACACACACACACACACACACACACACACATACACACACACACACACACACACACACAAACAAATGTACACACTCATTTGAAGCAATTGGGGCAGTCATAAAATTGGTTAATCATACTGGCCCAAAGTATCATGGCAAAGTCCTAGCCCTCCGACAGTGAAGGCACATAGAAGGCATTAATAGGAACCAGCGCAGGCTAAAGCAGGGTAATTGTTCACAGCTACAAAAGTGTGTGCCCTCTCTCTCTCTCTCTCTCCATTTCCCTACCTTACACACTCTCTCTTCCTCCCTCTCTCTCTCTCTCTCTCTCTCTCTCGATTTCCCTACCTTACACACTCTCTCCCTTCCTCTCTCTCTCTCTCTCTCTCTCTCTCTCCATTTCCCTACCTTATACACTCTCTCTCTCTCTCTCTTTCTCTCTCTCTCTCCCTCTCTGTATATGAAACTGTGTTTAGTTGCCATACATCTCTAATTCGGGCTAATGAGGCAGTTGGGTTTGGAGCTTGTAAAACAAATACCCTGCGGTTACCTTGCACTACCCACTCACTGATGTGATGGCAATTAGGCCAGTGTGTATGGAAAGTATAATGCCCCGCTCACTGTGTGTGAATGGAGCGCAGTGTGGATGCTCTCTGTGACTGTGTGTTCTCCAAACATGAACGCTGTGTGTGTGTGTGTGTGTGTGTGTGTGTGTGTGTGCGTGTGTGTGTGTGTGTGTGTGTGTACATATTTGCCGTTCGCAGTCGACAGAGCCAAATAGCTTCCTACATAAGCCTACGCATAGCAAGACGTGCACCAGCAAACACACACACACACACATACAAGAGCGTGAACATGCATCAGCAAAACACAAGACATGCCCTTGTGTACATAAAACAACAACGTGACACACAAAACAGATCGTCCGATTGCGCTCGCTCGATGAAAATCGTAATGTTCTTCCCGTCCGGAATACAAACGTCTGTCTATACGCTGGCAGGGGAAGAGAAAGCGTGGCTGCCGCTCCTAAAATAAAGCAGATATTTAGCTTGGCACAGGCTGGCTCCGGCCTGGGATGGGAATGAGATTATGAGAGCGCTACTGGATAAAGCCCATAAATAACTGCAGTGTGCAGTGCAGCAGAGCACAGAGCAGCCTGGGAAGAGCAGGCAACACACACACACACACACACACACACACACACACACACACACACACACACACACACACGCACACATGCATCCTGTTCAGCATAAATACATGCACATCACGCAGACAGACAGGAACACACACACAAACACTCTGTCTTTGTCTTTCACACAGACACAAACACACATAAGTACAGTATACTGTTCAGCTCAGTCAGCTCAAGTCAAGGCAACCAGAATGTGACCTTCCGCTTAAGACATACTATGAGCTCAAGCATACAAACAAACACAGACAAACAAACACAGACACACACACACATAAAACAGTCACACAGACAGACATACAAAACACACTCACACATCATAGGGACAACCACAACCAAAACCACCTAAACAGCAGTAATTATCGTTGCACGCTTGTTAAAAATGGCCTTATCTGAAATTAGTCCCTTTCCAGAACACATATATTTGTCTCTCTGCATGTGTCTGCTTGAAAGGGGAGTGCACACTTTCCTGACGGGCATTTCCATTCAATGCACTCTGTTTTGGCAAACCTAAATATATCTACCTGCGGCTGAACTCCACGTGGTTGTTTTCCTTCAGGAGATTTAGCGCTGCCCTACCAATGATCCTATTAAGAGCCAAATTAAATCTAAACACCAACCCATTCACTCATCGACCCTTATATGGTTTATAATAACATTTAATGCACATGTTATATAGGCAAGAGGTGACTTTATGCCAGAGAGCGAAAAAAAGAAAATTTCAATTCAGGAGGGCGTTTTCAGTGAATAAATGAAAAGAAGTACGAAGGAGGAGAGGAAGATGGAGAAGTAAAAGAGAGAGAAAAAAAACAGAACGATAGAAGACGAAGCAGCCGGAGAAAAAGGCAAAGAAACAGGGAGAACAGGGAAGGAGGGAGAGAGAGTGAAATGCACCTTTTGGAAGCGGCGCTGCACACAAACCACTGCCGGGTCTCAATCATGTGGAGACTGAAATTAAGGCCAGCTTTCAGGAATTGACTCATTTTCGATCCCTGCTGTTGCTAGCGGTTACCTATGGCATGGAATGCGTAGCGGTGGGTCCGCATAGTGACAGGCCTACGCAGCGGCGTGCGCCACTCATTGCGTCATGTGATTGCCCCATCCGTATCTACGGACACGTCAAAATAAACTGACCGCTAACGAGCGCGAGTGTGTGTGTGTGCACACGCGTGTGTGTGTGTGTGTGTGTGTGTGTGTGTGTGTGTGTTTGAGCTGTCGCTTAATCAGGCTACATAGGCAGGCCAAGGCTGTCTGGGTCACTGCAGGCTTCTCCCCAGTTTCGCTCTTCTGCACTTATTCCCCCTCTTTCTTTCTCCCCCTTCATTCTCTCTCTCTCTCTCTCTCTCTCTCTCTCCTTCTCACTCTCCATCTCTCTGTCTGACACATTAATATTCACCATATGCCCTGTCAGACCTTTCAGTGCAACACTTCTTTATGCTCTGTGGATTGGGCCAAACAGCACACACAGCTGCTGCTCCCAGAAAGTACACACGTGTGTGCTGGCATCTGCACGCACGCGCACGCGCACACACACACACACACACACACACACACACTGAAACACAATTATCAGCTATGGAAAAACAAATGATGCACTGCAGTATTAGAAAATGATACATTTCCTTAATTAGGCCTGATACAGCCTAATTGACTTGGTTCAATCTAGAATGCTCTACTAGCTCACTACAATGAGAGAGAGAGAAATAGAGAGAGATGGAGTGAGAGAGAGAGAGAGAGAAAGAGAGAGAGAGAGAGAGAGACAGTCTAAAACACATACAGTCCTCTGATATGGATTATAGAGAAACAGCTCCGTGAATGTTACAGTTTCCGGCCTGGAGCAGAGGAATGTCTGCCGTGCGTGTGCGTGTTTTTCGGGGGAGCGGGCGGCCGCTCCACTTGCCCTGTTCTCTGACGGCGGAAACGGAGAGAGGTCAGAGGGCGGCCGGTGGCGGAGTCGGTGCCAGAAGATGGTGCCAGCGGCCTACAACTGGCGTCGGCCGCCCCAAGGTCAAGGGCAGAGTTCCTGTAAAGATCTGTAAAGCTCCAGTGCGACTGATGCTGTCTGCGGAGTAGTGGCCCCTGTGCCTCGGCCTCGGTGTGTCTTGAGTCTGAACTCTCCACTGACCTCTCCCTGCTAAGTGCAATTTAAGTGTGCACAGTTTTCTGGGTGTAATTGCAGTAAAATGCTTTTGGATGCAAGTTTTGTACGTGTGAAAGCTTGTATGCGTGTCAGAGTGTGTGTCAATCTGACTGGCGTTTTGGATCAGTCAAAACGTTTGGAACATTTCAGTCAAGGAAAGTGTGTGTGCGTGTTCATGGATCTAAGTACATGTTTTTTGTGTGTGTACGTGCGTGTGTGTGTGTGTGTGTGTGTGTGTGTGTGTGTGTGTGTGTGTGTGTGTGTGTGTGTGTGTGCGCGTCCGTGTGTGCGTCCGTGTGTGCGTCCGTGTGTGTGTCTGTGTGTGTTTAATGTGCGTACCTTGAGGTATTTGACCAGTTTCTGGATCTGCCAGTACTCAGAGGGCAGGTCAGTGTTGCTCTCTGGCCTCCGCTCTGGCTGCTCTTCGTCCTCGCCGCTCTCTGACGAGCTCTCGCTGAATTCCTCCACCGTAACCTTACTGAACACACACACACACACACACACACACACACACAGTACACATGCATGCACGCAAGCACACAAAACCATAAAAACAACAGAACAGGTGAATGCCTTGTGTGTAGTTCTCTGATATGGAGCGTGAAATGGAGCAGGTGATATAGTGGAGTACTCAAGGGGACGAAAGAATCACTGAAGAACAGAGAGAGGACGACCAAAGAGGGAAAGAGGGAAAACTAATTGGACGGAGAAAGAGAAAGAAAAAAGGAATGGCACAGAGGGGTTACGAAGAGAGTAAGGGACAGAGAAAAGTGAAGAAAAGGACAGAGAAAAGAAGAGAGTGGGGGATAGAGGAGAGCAGCGGACGGCTGGAGTGGCCATCACGGCCCCATGAGGGCCCCATCCGTATGAGCCGCTCCACGCAAACACAAACGCAGATGGCTGTTAAAGCCGCCTGGGCCACTCCAATAACTGTGTCATGAAAACTGTGCACCGTGGAGCAGTGAAACCCAGCACACACACAGATGGGGCCGTGGGGACACACTCCTACCTCTCGCTACACACACACACACACACACACACACACACACACACACACACACACACACACACACACACACACACACAAATACACACACACGCTAACACACACTAACATACACTCTCTCTCTCTTCCTCACACACACACACACACACACACACACACACACACACACACACACACACACACACAGATAGCATTTCCAGGGGACAGTTAGGTGATGAGGAGGTCCAGTCTGATATGGCGAGGAGAGCGAGCCATGGTAAACACTAAAGGGAGGCGCTAATGGCACCCCAACGTCACTGAGCCGTTTTAAAGAGTGTGTACGAGGGTGCTGATGAGCAGCAGGATGAGAATGTTTGTGTAGGTGTGAGTAATCGTCTGTGTGTCTGAGTGTCTGTGCGTGTCTCTGTGTGTCTGTGTGTGTGTGTGCGTGCGCACATTTGAGAGGTTAAGCATGTGTAAGTCTGCTTGTGCGTCCAAGGGACTGGTCTCCGAATGTGCATGTTCACATTATGTTGACTGCGATGTGTGTGGTCTTGTTTGTTTGTGTTGCTCTAACTCTAAAGCTAAACCCGCAAAGCTGCGCTGCAAAACCCATGGCAGCGTTGCTGCACCTCGCCTGGCAGAGCATGGCGCTGGCTCTAGTCACAGTCCTGAGTTTGTTTTCTAAGGAGGAGAGCAGGCGGCAGATAAAAATCTATATCTGCGCCTTACCGTCGGCTGCCGGGGATGAAAGCGCATCTGCTGAGTAAATAAATGTAAATGTAATTTCCAACGGCGCGCGACGGGTCTGGAGAAGAGGCCCATGGAGGGCGGGCGGCTCGAGTAGCACCCGGCAACATCACAGGAAGCCTGTGTACACTGGCAGCCGCGCTTATGGGGGACAGCTGGAGATCCCGCCGGCCTCGGCCAACCGGCGTGGGGGAGGGGGGGGGGGAGGAGGAGGTGGAGGAGGAGGGAGCGGTCCGTCACGGCCCTGCACCAGCGCTAGCGCTAGCACCAGCGGATCCTATAAAAACTCATTATCGACTCTTCCAGAGACAGCGGCGCGGCGGGAGCGCGTGGACCGGGCCAAGTCTCCACTGCCTGGGCCGGCCGCAGCGGAGCGGAGCAGCAGCCTGCCGTCCACTTCAGCCAGCTCAGGATGTGGAGCCCAGAGACACAGAGGCTCACTAGCATCTAGGTCCACAGTAGACGGCCGGCTTTAGTTCAGGTTTTAAGGGCAGGTAAAAGTAGCAGATGTAACCTGTTGTCATTCTATGTTCTATGTTCCGCACTCTAGATATGTGCAATGAGCCCCAGTAGTGTCTGCTAAGTGTGCATATCAAGTGGACTGCATTTGCACAGAAAAGAACACTACCTCACTATGGCTACATGTGGGCATATATATAATAAGACGTGAAGGGTTAATGAAGTGAAGAATACTGGACAGGCCCAGAGAGACACAGAGGAGAGGTCAGAGAAGGTGTCAAAGTTATGTTAAGGTCAGGTCAGGGTCAAGACAGGGTTTAAAGGTACACAATGCAAGTTTATTTTTGGCGACTGTAGAGCTCTCTCTAGAGTCGCGATACTGTATATTTATATTTTACTCTGCTGTTATAAATAGCAAACTTCTTGTGACTTATCCCCCTTGTACACAATAAAAATGCTTTTATTGTGGAGGTAAAGGATTAACAACAGTCAAAAATCTCCAAGAGCTATATCTACTGACGAGGTAATGTTTCACGATTCTCGCAAGATTTGTTGGGCCGCAGTTTTTGTTGCATGGTTGGTTTTCTTGGTAGCGACTTCCTCCGTCTATGCTGTATAGCTATGCTAGGTGAACGAATCTCATATTGCAAGTTCGTTTACCATCAAATTGCCTTCGTAAAGGTAAAAATCTTGCATAGTGTACCTTTAAGAAAAGGGAATTCTGGGTGTATGTGCAGGACTGAAATCATTCGCTCCTTGGCCTTTCAGGGTGAAGGTTGTGTGACAGTGTCCACTCACGTTCTGTGACTCGACTGGTGTACAGGCAGCGAGGATCCGGAAAAGTCCGCTTTCTTCCTGCTGTCGGGCCTGGTGGCTTTGGCCTGGCTCTCGGTGCTCTTCTCGGTCGACTTCTCAGTTCTCTTTCCCTTTTTCTTCTCCTCCGCCTCCCTTCGAGAAGAAGAAAGGGAAAAAAAGGCTTCAGTCTGTTTTCTCTCTGTGAGTTTTTTAGTGGTTATTTACCCCTGCTTATCATCATGTCTTTGTGTGGGCAGGCCTGACACGTCTGAGGCTGTTTGATGATGAGCCAGTGGCTCTCTCTCTCTTTCTCTCTCTCTCTCTCTCTCTCTCCCTCTTTCTCTCTCTCTCTTCTTTGTCCCTCTCTCTCGCTCTCTCCTCTCTTCTCTCTCTATTTCTTTCGCAAGAAGACACTTATCACAGCGTGCAGCTGTGGCCGGCCACAGTTGGCTACAGTTAAGATCTATCTGTTGGTTTCACTGGAGAGGAGACGCGGAAGAGGAGAGAAGGAGAGGAGGAGAAGGAGGAGGAGGAGGTGACAGAGAGGGAGAGAACATGTGCGATCGATCACGCTCCCCGAGCGCCTGTCACCCGACGAGGCTCTGACGCCGAGGCGCTGAGACCTGAGACGACGGCGGCCATTAACGCTTTGCCAGCACACACACACACACACCAGGCCCCCCGGCGGCCTTAACGAGCTGCCGAGCACGTAAACCTCCGTCGGCCCCCTCGGCCGCGCCCACAGCCTCTGTGTGTAAACCTTGCACCTCGAGGGCTTCGTTAATGCCCAGCCGTCTGCCGCCTGAGAGCCAGCATGGGTGGAGAGAACACTAGGCTCACCCTCAA
>NW_027468650.1:20855715-20885715 GCF_046254945.1 Alosa pseudoharengus | reverse complement strand
CCACTGGATCTCTATTGGCTGGACAAACACCCATCAAGATAAACACGTTCCTCTGGTCTGTGTGTACTCTCATGCTGCCGCTTATCTTTACATGTCTTTACATATTACAACAATCCAACAAGTTATTTCTTGTTTTTATCAAATGTCACTATCAGAAATCACTTTCACCACCCTCAAACCAAATGTCATGCAAGTTGTGTGTCTACTTGTCTGGATGCATGTGTTCAAGCCTCTGATCTGATGGTGTATTTGAGTGTAGAAATGTTACACAAGGCATCTGTGCAGATTTTTTTTGGCTGTTCAGTAGGCCTATGTGCTGCAGTGACTGTTCTGGTGTCGTGTGGTGATGTGCACACCAGTGTTAATGATTATGATCCTGCACAGCCGTGTTTCTGATTGTGTGAGTTTGTGTCAAAGTGTATAGTGATGATGGTGATGATGTGTAACTACTGTACTTGTATGTGACAGCATTGTTGATGCAGGTGTGGCTCCCTGCACCTCTATGGTTTTCTGGTAAGCTGTGTCAGAGGCGCTAGTGTGGAGCGGCTACTATGGTGGGTGGGTTATACTGTGTTAAAGGAGAATTCCGGTGTGATATTGACCTAAAGTGTTTTGAAACATGATACCGAGTGTGAACGTATGTCTCATAGCTCATCTCGGCTTGTCCCCTGCACTCCGAAATCTGGCGCTAGTTAGCCGATGCTACCAACAGGTTTTCAAAGGAGTCGTAGGGTGGTAGGGGGTCCTTCCAGTAGCAGCAACTGGAATCCATGCATTTCCACGGAATTATTTTTGGAATCTGATCCCTTATCATACCTGTTCATTCGTACTCGTCGCTCGACTTATCGTGACTAAATTCAAGATGGCGGCGAACAGTAAACTTCCTGAAGGTACTGTCTGTATAATTCGTCTTGTAAATAAACTACCAGTGCTTTTTCGAAGTTGTCAATGTCTCGTTTTAAATGTCAGGGCCCTCGGAAGTCTACCAATGAAGTGTGGAGATACTTCGAGCCTCGTAAATGGTGTAAAACAGTGATTTATTTGCATGGCTAGTCCGATGCCTGAGGCACCCCCTTTGAAAACCTGTTGGTAGCATCGGCTAACTAGCGCCAGATTTCGGAGTGCAGGGGACAGGCCGAGATGAGCTATGAGACATACGTTCACACTCGGTATCATGTTTCAACACACTTTTTTAGGTCAATATCACACCGGAATTCTCATTTAATGCTAATCCGATGATCTATGCAACACTATTTAGTCTGTGTCAATTACAATGTCTTATATGTGAAGCGCTTTGGGTTGCACTCTGTGCATGTTAAATGCGCTATACAAATAAATCTGACTTGACTTGACTTGACTTGACTATTTGTGATTGGAGAAGTTCTAACTTCACTTACCTTCCAGACAGGCGCGCACCTCCTTGAGCTTCCGCTCCTTGGCCACCTGCAGGAGCTTGGAGAGCTGGCTGAGGCTGAGCACGGAGATGAGTGGGGGGGACAGGTGCAGCAGAGGACGGCCGCTCCTGTCCTTCTCATGGGACACCACTGACACACCACTACAAATGGGGGAGTGCACACAAAAATGCAAAGAGAAGCACACACACACACACACACACACACACACACACACACACACACACACACACAGTGTTTTTTTTTTTTTTCAAACTCTTTATGACCAGTCACATAAATCCTGCTGTGTGCGAATGTCTGGAGGGCTTCTAACGGAATTTAGTTCACCTCTTTCACCTGAAACAAAAAAAGTCAACAAATTTTGAGAGACTCAGGGGCCAACAGTTCACAAATTTGTTATCGGTGAAATCTGAGCGCTCCAGTGTGGCCCCTACGAGTGGCTGCAGCAGGACAACTACTGAGGGCGCTGACTGCCAGGGAGAAAGAACAGAACATTCAGGCGCGGTGTGTTTAGTGTCTTACTGAAGTCGAATTGCAAAACAAATTCATTTAAGGTCGTAAATATGAGCCCTTCGAGGGGAGAAACGCATTAAGGCGCCGTGACAACATCCTCCGTAACATAATCCATGGTGCAGACGGAGCCCGGTCCGTAATTACCTGATGTCATACTCTGTTTTGAAATCAGAAGCCTCCAAAGACGTTTTCCACTGTAGCGGCTCCTTAAACACATGCTTCGCCTCCTGAGGGTGTCTGGCGCTGAACTGTTCCACGAAGCGCTGGATCTCTTTCAGGAGGGACTCGTTCAGCGGGGTGATCTCCAGCTTGCCCGTTCCAGAGCTTGCGGTGGTCCATTGGGCTGCTCTTGTCAGTGCTAGCCCCATGACCGCTGGAGGCAACTCTGTTCTGCAGCCGGCAGAAAGTTGTCTAGAAAGCAAATTAACGGTAACATATGCCTTGCAACTTCAATAATGAAAGCACCAATGAATACACCCAATGTCTCGCTACACTAAAGTACAGGTAACGTAAACCTTAAGGTAAAACGATAACAGAAGTTTCATTCACTGGCTTCAATAGGCATCGATAACTAGGATAGCTAAGCTTATCAACATTTACGTTGCTGATTAATAGCACTGCTAACTGAAGCAATGTCTGTTGGTTACATTTTGTTAGCTATTCTAAATGAACTTACCAAACAATGTTTCAGTGGGTTTCTTGCGACTGTGTGGTTTGGTAAAGTTTTGTTTTACTAGTTTAGCTAGCATCTGCTAACTAACTATCTCTGCTTTCTGAGTATCAGTTGATAAGTTACCATGGTAACATCACCTTGCTTTGCCGAGCAGGATCCTGTTGCTAGGAGACCATTAAACAACATGAGGCAGTAAGGGACAAAAAGAACAAGCTTGCTCAACAAAACGCTTTCTCTCTGTCTCTGTGGATCCACTATCTTCAAATGTAGCCTACTTGGGGTTTATTATGACTCAATGATGAATACCTTAATTGGGATATATTGGGATAACACATTTTACCTGCCTAATTAAACTACAGGACATACAATTTAATATGCTCACTTTTGAGTAAATAGGCTATATGAGAGCCTTTGTATTCCTCTGGCCCAGTTGTATGGCTTGGCAATGCACTTTAGACAAACATTGGGAGGACAGGACCTACTTAGAACTTCCTATTTGGACCCTGTATTCAGATTCACGTTCAGTTCATGATGGCACTGTCTCACACACACACACACACACACCATGGCTCTAGGCTGAAATAAACGAAATTCTCATAATTTGCAAGCCAAACAGAAGCTTACATTCTTCACACACATATCCACAACTAACAGAGAGAAACCTGTTTTAAAAGAGTAGCTGATGCAATAATTTCAGATAACACAGACACCAAAACATCGCATTACCTGTTAAAGAGGATATTTCGAAAGGTTTTTGATGTTGTCACAGTTTTAAAACTCACGTAAACAGCCAGACAGAACAGTATTTCATGCAACAAGACTAAAAGCCTGTTTGATGAAAACATTTATTTGTGCTACTAAATGTATGTTTGAATAAGCTGTATTAAGCTTCCAGGACTTTAATTACCACGAAGGTGCTGGGAGCTGTTTGTTGATGTTGAACTGCTGCCTCCTTACCTGCGCACTCATGACATAATAGCGCTGATTGAGGGGAGTCCATTTACACCAGCGAGACCACCTGAACCTAGACACAATTTACAGAGTTAATGATGCAGCTTATTGCGCAGGGGGAGACGAGGAAGTGCAGTGCTCATTTAATCAAGCCTTTCCGTGCGGGTGAAATATAGGTATTCCTGCACTTCCAAACACGTCACGAGTAAACAAGAAAAGGAGCCTGTGGTAATCAGGCGGCCCAGACTGCCTATTTTTCTTTTTCGGAAAGAAGCTAAAGGAAAATAAGCAGGTACACCGGTAGGCCTTTGATTTGCCGCTTAACGTGGAGTCTGCTATGGAGCTCAGCTGAGTACGAGTTTGTGCTGCCGGCCGCCATGCAGATGCACTGTAGGCAAACATGCAGAGGCTGCCCATGGTGCTCATATTGGTTCCATACATAGACTGTATATATACAGTCTATGGTTCCATATAAAACAATGTTTTTGTTGTATTTTAACTTCCATTCATAGATACAGTACAGAATAAATCAGTGTGTGTGTCTGCCTCCGTATGGCTGGTGTAAGGATTTCTGGACGATGGAGTGGCCTAGACTATGGTGTGTGTGTGCGTGAGCTCATCAGAGAGTGCCTAGACCATGATTTATAGCTATAGACCAGACATGTTTTGATTCGATTTGAATAAATCCACTCTTTTTCATCTGGGCTGAATGAAGGGGGTGCAAATCAGTGCTGTTGATCTTATTGTGTGGCAGCTGCCTGGCAGCTCGGTGACTCACTGGAAAGACAACACAGGAGGGAGAGAGAGAGAGAGAGAACAGATGAGGGAGAGAGAGAGAGAGAGAACAGATGAGGGAGAGAGAGAGAGTGGGGAGAGACCGGACTCCATGCCCAATAAAACATCGGATTCTTCCATCACTCGAGCCCTGTCACTCCTCACTCGGCCCCGCTAGCCAATCGCCCGGGGGATGACTGTTGTTCTTTTCCCTCATTCTGTGTCTCCACGGCTGGCAGGGGCAGCAGCTTGACTCTGAGCCGTAAAGGTAAAGTGCGGTAAATCGCTCATCTGGGACTGGCCAAAAAGAGAGACAGAGATGGATAGATACAGTGTCAGAGAGAGAGAGAGAGAGAGAGAGAGAGAGCGTTGACTGCCGTTGTCATCTGGATTGAATTACAGAGAAGCACTGTCAAGCCACAGAAGGGTAATGCCAGTTTCAGACTGAATGCACATGAATGAAACATGGGGGTGCTGCCAGGAAAGGAGGAACAGTGGAGGTGGTGGTGGTGGTGGTGTGTGTGTGTGTGTGTGTGTGTGTGTGTGTGTGTGTGTGTGTGTGTGGAATTGAGGTAAGAGGATGAATAGAGTCTAAATACCTCGACTAGTCTCATTAGCCACTGTAATTACTCCGGGTTAAGATGGAGAGGTCAAACTGTGTGACCCAGGGCTGCTGTTTCCCTTCGAACATAAACACACATGGTCTACAATCAGAGGCACCTGCTGGCTCTCTTCAGACACGTACTAGAGCCGTTATCTCCCTTTCTCTCCTCTCTTCTCTTCTCTGTGTTCCCTCCTTTCCCATCCTCTTTTATCCATTTCTCTCTTTTTCAGTCTCTTTGGCCCTCTCCTCTTCTCCCCTCTGCCCACGGTACACACTGGAGCAGGCCTGCGTGGCTGCTGTTCCTCGCTCCAGTGCCATCGATGATTGAGTTGCTGGGGTGAGTGGGTGTTGGGGGGGGGGGTTTCAGGAGACGGAGCGTGACAGGTCGGAGGGCTGGGCAGAGCAGCATACAGTATGAGCCATGGCCAGCATGATTGCATCCATCCACAGTGTACTCTGCTCTCCAAACAGCCCATTAAGCAGACGAACTAGCGAAAACAGACTTGCAGCACGTCGCGGCAGACTTGAGATCAGGCTGGCCAGGGCCCGGGCGTTCTCTCGCTCTTTCTTTCGCTCTCTCCACTCTCCTCACACCTCACTGTGCTCTCTCGTCTACTACTTTTCAGCTCTGTTTTTTTTTCAGCCTTTTGTTCTCGTTAGCTTTTACAAGTCCAGTACAGCAGTCCCTATTATTGGATAAGATGGAAAGCTGTCATATTAAGTCATGGCCAAGAGTTCTGATATGGTGTAGGGGGGGTGAGGTAGGAGGAGGGTGCGGTGGAAGTCAGACATAGTTCAGCAGAGTCGAGCACAGTTCACGGAGGCAATGGTCGGGCAACACGAGGGCAGAGGTGACAGTGGTCACAGTAATGAACACCTGCAAAATATGTCATTCACATAATGGCCAGCCCTGTTCCAAAAACAGGCCGGAGTCATGGGCTGCACTAACAATAGGAACGAATTGCCGCAGCTTTTACAATACTGAGGTATTTTTCTATAACAAGCGATGTGCTTTTTTTTTCTCTTTCAGCAAGAGAACCAGCAGGGGCGGGGCCGAGAGAGAGAGAGAGAGAGAGAGAGAGAGAGAGAGAGCAGCTTGGGCAGACTTACGATCGAGCGGAGACTCGGTGACGCGTCCTATAACTTTTTTCTAATGGAGCCATTTAATGTGCACATGTGCTAGGCCTACTTGCGGACAGAGTCCGGCACACGTCACCGCTAATGGGCTTATCTGATTTTTGCCGGAGGAGGAAGCGGCCAGTGGTCACACTCTACTAGCAGTGAGTAGGCCTATATCCTCCGAACGTAAACTCACAGCGTGATTTACTCACCGTGAAGAATGGGCCGTTTCATGGTCTGTTTGTGCAGGAGGCAGTAGCACAGGTGTGTCAGCTGCGCACTAGAAAAGTGCTGGTCTCTGCGTCGGCTATATGGCTTTGACAGGTGAGAGAAACTGGGCGAGGCCGGTGCCAAAGAAAACGACACTTCATAATCCCAACAAAATTGGACCGTGGAGCGTCATTGTATTTATGAGGCATTTAGCAATAGGATTTCTCAGCTAGCGTTTGCCAAGGCTGTCTCCCTCTGACGGGACTGGCGTTCCCTGTTTCTCTATTCAGGCTTCTGTGGCTGAGCAGGTGTATAGGCCTACTTATAAAGACCGCTTGCTCTTTATTTGACAATGGCCATTCTTAGGACTCGTAAAGTTTCAAAAATGTCAACTGTGATGGCCTATAAATGACAGAATAACACAAGACTCCCACCTGTCATTATAATCAAAGTTTATGCCATGGACAGGTGCTTGTAACATGTTTATGGTGCTGTTGTTGACTTAAGGTGGCAGCTGTTATTACGGTGTGAGTTAACTTGGACTTGGGGACTTGTTTAAAGTTAACCGAGCAAAGCCTGACACTTGTTTGGTGAAAAAAGAGAGACAATGTTTTTGAACATGACCAGGCCCTTTTGTGGCTACTCTGATGTTATTTCTTTGCCACAGTGTAAAATTGTCTTCATTCTATGTTTGGTATGGGCTTCATGTAGAAAATGGCGGCCGGCATCTGTGGACATCTGTGAGCTGGTGTTGGTGCAGGACACTGCGTGAGCCGGCACATGCCCACAAATCACCCCAGAGTGCCTCATTAGGGCCGCACGCAAACGAGACGCAATAAAGTCGACTGCAGAGTGTGCGTCTCTCGGCAAGAAGAAAAACAACATCAGATACAGTTGAAAATATTTTTACTGTGACAATGAATATCATTGCCCAGGCCTCATATGGACTTAAACCTACAATTGTGGCTTTCGTGCAATGTGTATGTATTTCAAACTGCTTGGTGCCAATGCTTTCTTTGGAGCAAACAGGAGCTGTCAAACGGAGGAGGAAGAGATTTATGAATATCTACATTTATGAAAAAAATTACAGTGGCTGACTGTGTGCAACTGCATAAATTGAAAGGAAGATTTGACATGTTTATTTATATTACTTTTACTTTTTTACCCCTTCCCTCTGACATTTTTACAGTTATCATCAGTCTTGATACGAAACCTCTCAATTCCTTGCAGGAGCTCAACTGGAACATGCACTTGAAGGTCCGTAGATTGGTGAAATTGCTGATTTCGTTTGACCTCAAAACATGTAGCTGAGAAAATGATATCGTCATAAAGGCAAATATTTCCAACCATTCCCAGTGACTGATGGCTTGAACTATGTCATCTCTTTTCTTTACAACATTTGTATTTCACATGCTGTCCTCTTAAACAGGAAAAAAGCAACATGTCATATCATATCATTTTCCAAAATATCAGCCAACGACGTTGACACCGAAGCGTGAAATGGAGGGGTAGCTTGCCATGGCGGCGTGAAGGCAGCCCTCATTACATGTCCACTGGCATATGGAGATCCATTCAGTGCCAAGACCCACTGATGGGTGGATAGCTCTCCACCAATGTGGTTCAGCCGGGGTCATCTTTGGGCATGGTCAGTCCCCCCGCCTCTACGATGTCTGTCCATAAAAGTGCCCCCTTTGGCCGCTGTTTCCTGTGCCCGCTATGAATGCTACTTTGGTTCCTCCGCCCCCGCAGTGCATTTCATCCTCCACCTCGCCAGTCTCTCCTGCCCACACTGTTCTCTGGAGATACCAGCTGCTTCTACTATTTCAAAGCGATTCAACATGCTTAAATAAAAACACAGGTCCTCACTTTTTTATCCCTCTCTCTCGCTCTCTACTCCTCCATCTCTCCAACCCTCTCTCTCTCTCTGTCTCCCTCTCTCTCTCTCTCTCTCATGCTCTCCTCCCCTCTGAGTAATTATTATTTTCTAACTGCGGTCAGAGGAGCCGTCTGGCTTTGGCTCCCGCTCTCTCGTGCGCGCTCACATCTCAGGAGCTTTTAATGCAATCTGACTGGTGTTTTATAATCTCTCCAGGAAGACATCACAGGGCCTGTGTTCCCTCTCCTGTCTGGCAGGAATGGTGGGTAGTGGTGTTGTGATGGTGGAGGCAGATGTAGGGGGTGCACCGGTGGCATGTGGTTAGTGGAGGATGGAGGAGCTGAGGGAATGACAGAATAAGGTGGAGCTCACTTCACTTTTACCATCGTGGACTTGGGTAAAGATTTGAACTCAAACGCAGACAGAGTGAGGGGCCAATTCTGGACAAAATTAAAAAAGTGCCTTTGTTCATTGTCACACAATGTTAAGTTAATTCCAAACATGAAGAATACAAGGGTACGAAAAAACTAGGGAAAGGTAAAGAGGAAAAACAGTAATAGTTTCTTTTCTTGATCTACGTAAATGTTGGATTTACTCACCAAGGAGGAATGCAGATTCTCCCATAAAAGATGACGTGCTGGTTAACCCCGGAGGTCGGCACAGTTGAACACCGGGAGCAGCCAGGAGCCAGTTTTGACAGCCAGTCCAGGAGAGCTTGGTGCTGGTCACACATTGTGACGTCATCCCTGGAAGCTATTAGCTTTAGCACGCTAACGACATGAGGTCCCATCCGCACCCGCCTGCCACTCAGCACTTTCGGGAGGCTGCTGACACCTTCCAGCACAAACAGTGTTAGCCTAATCATGCCGCCCTTGAGGCCTAATTATGCTGTCTGAGCCTAGCATGTGTGTGTACGTGTGTGTGTGTGTGTGTGTGTGTGAGAGAGAAGCTGGGGGACAGGGGGATTTGGCTCTGGTTTGAGCCCAGTTGACACTCCACCAGCGCCAGCCAGCAGCTAGCGTGCTCTGTCAATCGAGGATCTCAGTGTGTATGTGTGTGTATCTGTCGGGAGGGATGTGTGTGTGTGTGTGTGTGTGTGTGTGTGTGGGGGGGGTGGTTCAAGCAGGCAGTGCCCACTTCTCCAGGCAGCAGCAGCAGCGTTGGAAGTCACCCCCCGAGTCACTTCCTGCCGGAGCTTTCCCCCCCGCAGTTCCCTTGGCGACCGTTCTGTTTCCACACCGGGCCGGGCCAGCTGTGTGTGCGTGCAGCCGGGTCTCCGTAAAGGCCCCTGTTCAAACTTCCGCTCTCCCTCTCGCGTCTCTCTTCTGTCTGCCCACAGTCAGCACCTGTTGACAGGCTACTGACGGGACCACATCCCTCGCTCTCTCCCTCACTCTGTTCACAAGAGGTGACTGCTCCAGCTTCACACACACACACACTGACACAAGCACACATGGACTCACACACACACACACATGCATACACACACATCTAGAGAAACGTGAGGACAGAGACGGAAACACACATCACACACACACCAGCTATCGTTGGTCCCCGTAAAAGTAAGTAAAACCCAGGCCAGGTAAGTACCCAGGCCAAAAATAACCAAAGCTGTCAGCATTTGACTGACCTATCTAGCGTGTGCGTGAATTTGTTCAACAAATTACATCAGTTCCTGAAGTGACATTACTTATTTCAAAAGCAGAGATTCATTTCTATTAATACTCAAACAGCTCTGCTCTCTTCTCTTTCCTCCCCTTTGTAACTTCTACTTCATCTCCATGAGACATGTTCTCAGCTCAAGGGATGCCAATTAGTGATCGGAAAGAATAACTAATAAAACTAAACTAAACTAAAACTAAAAAATAATTGTCCTGTTGTTTGAATTTAAGATTATGTCAGACAAAAAGGTGTGTGTGTGTGTGTTTGCAGTGACATAGTGTGACTTCATGTCTAATGTCCATAAAGTACATCACCTCTTCACTGTTCCAGTGTCTACCAGTGACACTCTGTCAAGACACAGTGCTGAGATCCACAGAGCTGTCAGAGGCAGGCGGCTCCAGCCTCAGGAGGTCCATGGGGGGGGGGGGGGGGGGGGACTTTTTTCAGGGGACCTTCCCCTGCTCCTGTACCCGTGCACCCTCACCTCACTCCTGGGGGCCCTTGGCTCTGGGTCCCCCCTCTCAACTTGGTCCGGCGCCACTGACGTGAGCGCTGTCTAAGAGAGGCCCCAGAAGAGAGTAGTGTGCTGCAAGTTGGGGAGATCTGCAGCATGTGTGTTTTGTCAGTAAAAGGAGTGTACACGTATGTGTGAGTGTGTGTTGAGGTAGTTGCGTGGGAAAGTGTGTTGTGTCTGTGAGTACCACTGACGGAGCGTGTCAGCATTTCCTCCACTGGCCCAGCAGTGTGTCAAGACTGTGAGGATACACAGTCACACTAAATCACACACTGGGACCTGTGTGTGTGTGTGTGTTTAATTGAGTTATATAGACGGTGTGGCTCAGCCTTGACTCAGTCTATGTGTGCATGCTGTCACAATTAGTGTGACTGTGGTTCAGCCTTGACTAGTTGTGGGATTTTTCAGCATTAAATTGTGTGTGTGTTGCAAGAAGGTTGTGAATTTCTACCTGAAAAGCTAAAACTGTAAAATTGTGATAAAGTAATTATAATATCACATGGCTCTTTTTCATAAGGAGGATTGGATGTATTTTAAGAAAATGAGCATATGTGTGTTAGTGTGAGGTGTTGAAAGACTTTAAAATGATGACAATGTGTTTCCTGAGCTCCTGGTGACCTCCTAGCAGAGCTTGAGTGACAAGAGTGAGTACATGTGTGTGCATTTGCGTGTGATACTGTATGTGAAGTCATTTATATTGATGATGGGCTCTCACACACTTCAAGGTCTCACACACTCTCACACACACACACAAACACAAAGATCTCGAGATGACCAGAGATGTTTCGCTACACCTCACCCAGCTCTGCGAATATTGTACCTGCACAAACACTTCCTTTGTACTCCAGACCAATGACACAACTCAGTGGCCAAACATCACATCTCCTGTCAACGGCTGACTTCTTTGTTTCCCTATGCGTGACTTTTCCTTTTGCACTTCATGACCTTCCCTTCCTGTCTACTGCTCCGTTCCCCCAGTCCTGCGCTCCTCTCTTCCCCTCCCCAGTCCCTCTGCCTCCCTCGTTCCTTGTTAACACTCTGCACGCGGATCCTGCTCGGGTAATTAGGAGAGATGGAGGGTGGAAGCACTCCTGCGAGAGGAAGGGGGGATAATGCTAAAGAGACAGATACAGGGATAGAGAGATACAGAGAGAGAGAGCGGGAGAGGAGAAGAGAAGTTTAAGAAAACAGGAGGAGAGGGGCTGTTTTCTTCCTCACAGTGCCTGTTAGCTCCCTTAACATCCATAACACGTTCAATATGTTTCTCTCCTCCTCCTTTAATGCTGTTACTCATCCTCCCAGATATGCTCCATCCATCAGAGCTCCAGCAAACAGCCAGGGCTGGAAAGCCATTGTCTCCAACTCCATGTTACTCAATGCATATCTCCTCCCCATTTTCGTTGCAGTGGTGTGTGTGTGTGTGTGTGTGTGTGTGTGTGTGTGTGTGTGTGTGTGTGTGTGTGTGTGTGTGTGTGTGTTTCTCCAGAATCATCAATCAAGGTTGAAACCGCTTTCATTTCATTTAGAGATTTAAATGTAATTCCGCGGGATTGTTCTTGTACAAGCCTCAGAGGAAATAATGGACGATTTTCCCAAACTGCGCTCAGCTACCGATTAGTTCAAATCACTTCCTAAATCCAAAATAGCCCTGAACTCAGAAACGCCCTGCAACCATTCCCCAGACAATTCATGTTTGCCCTAGCCACAGAAATCATCTGGCCATATAAACAATTCCACAGCATTCTCTGAACACTGTTGTTACATTTCGAAAAAATTGTAAAGAAAGGAAGAAGGCGATCCTGAACATTTCTAGAATGTTCTTTAACCGCAAAGCCTTTTCAGCCACCCCACTCATAGAAGGAATTTCCCAAGTTCTGACAGGAGTGAACTTCTGACCTGACAGCTCTTGGTGTTCACAGAGCAAGTGAAAACATTCACTCAATCCGTGTGTTTTTACGTGTAGCAAGTAGAGCAATGAAGCAGTGGAGAGAAAGAGAGAGGAAGAGAAGGAGAAACACTCTCACCCTGTCCAACGGTCATGACATCACCCGAGAGAGGAACACTGAGAGGAGCTGCTACTTGCACGTGATTGGGTATTACCTGAATGCAGGGGGAAAGACTGATGAGGACAAATTTGTCCAGAGGTCTGAAGAACATCCTCTGTTCGAGCCCAAACTCTCCAAGTCAGAAGTGCACACTTTCCCCCTTTCTCCTCTGAGTGCTATAATTGGTCGAAACAGCTCAAGGTAACGAAGCCCTGAAACCCCTTTGCCTCTCAGACATGAGGTAATGTACAGCTAATGAGATGGAGACAGGGTGGAGGGTAGGCCCTATTTCTCTCCTTTCTCTCTCTCTCTCTCTCTCTCTCTCTCTCTCTCTTCCCTTTCTCGCCAGGATGAGGAAAACAGAGTAAGCCTCTAAGCGGGGTAGCTCCAAACAGCAGGGCTGGAAAGCCGAGAGGCTGACTGGACCCAACATGAAAGAGCAGGAGTCACTGGGACATGACAGACCCACTCTTACAGATAGAGCATAACAAGGGGAAAAAGAAAGTCAAAGAGAGCAGGAGAGAGAGAGAGAGAGAGAGAGAGGAGAGAGAGACAGACAGCTAGAGTGATCAAGGCAGAAAGGATGCAGAGGACAGAGAGAGAGTGAGAAAAAGAGAGAAAGAGACAGACAGCTTGAGTGATCAAGGCAGAAAGGATGCAGGAAAGAGAGAGGGAGAAGGAAAATGACCCTTGTGAGCCTGAAATGTCAAGCGTAAGTAGGAACACAGAGAGACCCCCCTCCTGTCTTCTTCTCCTCCCTCCCCACCCACGCACCATCCCTCCTTCCCAGGGCAGGGAACAGCACGGCGGGCTGCAGAAGCCATCGGTGCGCCGCGGTCACAGATCCGGATGCGGATACGGACAACTTCATTTAGACGTCCTAAATCAGATTGATTGGAGTATAGATCAGTGGGGGACGAGGGGGGGCGGGCTCCTGTTACAGTAATGCTCTCTAAAGTGGCTCTGGCGTGGGTGGGGGGAGGGTGGAGGGGTGGGGGGGCTTGAGGCAGGGAAGGGCATGGGGCGAAAACAAAGGTGAGATGCCAATGCCCCCCCCCCCCTCTCTCAGCGTCAGGTGGTCTGTCTGGCTGCCTGAGATCCAGCTGGGCCCGACAGAGCGGCTTCTTTTGCCCCAGCAGCAGGGGGTTAGGAGTAGGGCTGTGTGTGTGGGTGGACAGAGGTCAGGGGGAAGTTAGACACAGGGCAAGTATTTACAGGTTAGGGCATTAAATATATCAGATGGTGGACCTAGGAGCAGTGTAGCGTGGGAACCTCCACCAGGAAGCAGTTTAGTTACAGCCACCCCCTACAAAGACCAAGTTCCTCTCTAGGTCGTGTGTCAAAGAGCTCCTGTTTCAGGTTGGACATTTTTGTGCACCCTAATATACATTCTGACAATTATTATTAGGTCAACATGATGAACACGCATATAGCATAGGTAACAGGCGGAACATGTCATATACTTTATGAGATTACAGGTAATATGATCCATTAAACTATAATAGGCAGAACATATATAAGCATCCGTTTGTCATAAAGTAACCTCAAATATATGGAGAGAGATGTTTGACTCCACTACCTCTCTCTCTCTCCCTCTCACTCACACATACACACACTGTATCATTGTGTAAAGGGAAGGCATGACTTAGTCTTTGGCTCATGGTGATTATGTCAACCTTAGAAACTTGTTAAACAAAAGAAGATGATTTGTTTTTTCAAATCAGTCATACACTCCTGGCATCGGAGCAGGTTAGACCGTACACACACATGATCACACACACGGACTCACTCATGTTAGGGTCCCTGTCAAAACTGTTTAAAACACTCGCTCCATGTCATGGAGTTGACTGTGAACTCACAGTTCAACTATGAGAGACACACAAGGCAAGTGTGTACACTTACACACACACACCTTACACAAACCACAAGCTTGTACATATATACATGGACAGTACATGCACACACTTGCTTACAGCCACACTCCTCATTTAAGGCTTAGGCAGATCAGGCCTGCAGCCTGTACTGGAGTTCTGGGGGAAACTCTGGGGAATCCATTGCGGAGAGAGAGAGAGAGAGAGAGAGAGAGAGAGAGAGAGAGAGAGTAATCCCTTCATCCCTTGTGCTGCGGTGTGTATGATTGTGGCACTGTGGCAGAAACTCAATCTGGAAACATGTGTTCTTGTCCTTACCACTTCTCCACACACACGGTTTAGTCCTCTCCAGTTTGAAAACACACACACACACACACACACACATGCACACTCACAATTGAAAGCTGATGCAACACTTTCTGTTCCACTGACATCCTTGAAAAGAGGCATTTGCTCTTTCTCGTCCTCATTCCTCCCTATTACACACACACACACACACACAAACAAGCGTCAGGTTTACACTACCATCCCCACAGTCACTCAAAAGGCTTACTAACATGGCGTCCTCTCTGAAAACGTTCAACAACCTAAACAGCGTGCGTTGGTGTCCCTGAGTTTGATTGAAGAGGCCGGGCCCCGAACTGAGACATGACATGGGTTTGTAATCAGACGGAGGGGCTCTCACCTCCCTGAGAGACAGCCCAGAGAGTAGTGCCAAGCACGGCCCCTGGCTGAGAGATTCCCATACAGACATGTGCGAAAAAACAGAGAGAAAGGGGGGAAAATAAACATGATGTAACTTCACACACACGACGTCTTCACACATATGAGGTCAGTGACGTTAGCATGATGGGACAGCATGGGAAACGTCAGGTCAGGCTGCTCGCACTTTTTGTTTTCTCACACACTCATCAGCAGGTCGTTTTCTTGTGCAGTCATTTTTGGCTGATGGCTATCTTTTTGTATGGAAAGCACATTGGAAGGGAATGACTGTTAATGAGGAGCATGTCCTCTCTGAGGCTGTCACTTTCATCTTGTTCTTCACTATCGTGTTCAGCATGTCGTTTAACCCGAGGGCTTCTGGACCAATGGGAGATGAGCGCAGTCAATGCGTCAGCCCGCGAGCGTGAAAAAATGGTATGTTTGTGTGAACAACTCCATGAGAGAGTGCAGTGTGTGGATGTGAATGAGAGAATATTCCATCTGTTTGTGTGAACCATTGAACATGCTCCATGTGTGTGAATAAGATGTGAAGGGAAATCGAGTTGAGTTGAGTCCATTAGTGTTCTCACCTGACAGTTTCCTACACATTCCCACGGCTCTCCTTTTAACCCTTAGCCATGCTCAATAAGACCTTTAGCATCTCTCTCTGAGTGCCTAAAGGCCCTTTGATGGTTTCTGGAAGGTTCCATTTAGACACCAACTCGGTTTTGCCATTCTGTCTGCCTCTCTCATACACATATAATCAGAGGGAAAGACTAAGAGAGAGAGAGAGAGAGAAAGAGAGTTTGGTTTAATGTACATGTAAATAAAAGGCTTTTGAGTTGAGCTTTTTTTCCAGGCATCTCAGGTTAGATATCCCTGTTAGGCCTTGAGCACTCTGCTCTCCAGTCAAACACCATCAGGCTTATCTGCAGCCTCATCTGGCCTCTCTAAAGGTCAAACTGGAGTTCCCATTTCTCCTTTTACCCAGCATCCCACTCTGCCTTTCACCTTACGTTACCTTACCTTGACTCTCAACCCTTCCATGTCCATACATGTCTCCAACCCACACACACCCTCACTCACATATAGTCTCTCTCAATCTATCAGTCAGCTACATTTGCACTACTACCCACACTTACTCACTCACTCACTCTCACACACAATACTCTCTCTTACACTCACATACACACACACACAATTCGTTGTCAGAGCCATGTTCGTGGGTTTGTCTGATCTGGTTTTGGGTCGTAAATCTGTCACCTTAATGAAAGCCTGTGTGGTGGGTGGAGAGAGGGGACTGGGGAGCCGGTTGTTCTGGAAACGTCCCCGGCAACCCCCCGGCAACCGTCAGCCTTATCCTGACCTGCCAAATCAAACACCCCTCCATCACCATCGCTCCTTCCCTGGCCTGTCATCCCCCTCTACCTCTCTCTCTCTCTCTCTCTCCGCCCTGCCTGTAAACTCCACTTCCTGCCGCATCAAAGGCAGCACCAGAGCAAGAGGAAGTCTCGAGGTTTTTTAGGTCCGCCTGATTGGCCAGCTGGTTTGCTTTGGAACACCATCAAGAGGCTGCGAGGGATCCCCAGAGAGCCTCAACATCTTTCTCTCTCCCTCTCTCTCCCTCTCGCCATCCCTCCATCGCTCATGCATCCCTCGTCTCCTCCTGGACGGGTTCCCATCTCCACTCATCCTCATCATTCATGTCCATCATCAGCTCCTGTTCTCTGGCTCTACATCCTCCCAAAGTGCCTAATCAGCTCCTTGAGTGCTACTGAGGGGAATGAAAACGTGACCACTCCAGAGTTGGTTTTTAACAAGCAGCATCCGTTTGCAGTGGTCTACGTATCCCCTACGTAAGAGCATTAAAACAGAGAAGTCTTCAGTAAATAAGGGTCTTGTTTATGGACATCGCCTCATTTGACACTGCAAAGACTAAAAAATACCCAAGCAGCAAAACACTTTGACACAGACACAAAGACTTTGCTTGATGTTGTATTTAATGTACAGGATAGAGCAGCATCTCCTCACAGGAGACAGACTCCTACAGTTGACCAATGACAGGCAGAACACCTTCTGTGGCCTTTCAAAAATCACAAGACGTAGAGCCCAAGATGAACAGCAGGGCTGGTTCTCAAGAGTTTCGCCAGACTGGCACTCCCCCATTCTGCTGCACATTTCTCAACAGAAAGAAACAGACAAATAAAAAGAGACAGAGAGAAAGGGAGAGAGAGAGAGAGAGAGACTGCAGAGGTGATGACTGGAATGTTTGTTGTACTGAATGTCTACAGAAGTGACTAAGTGATCCAAGAGACTACCAGAATGAGAGGAGAGAGGCAAATGGAGATGAGGCCAATTTCTGTTAGCAACTGGCACTGACAACACAGAGAGGCTAAAATAAGAGAAGATGGAGGGAAAGAGACAGGCAGAGAGATAGAGAGAGAGAGAGAGAGAGAGAGAGAGAGAGAGAGACAGACAGAGAGAGAATAAGAGAGCAACCATAAGACAGACTGTCTCGCACATTTCCCAAACGCGTCACATTGACCAATTCCCCCTACTCTCCTGTTCTACAAATAAGGCTCCCTTGTTACGAGAGCTCGAGTAAGCGTGGCGTTCGTGCCAGGTGTAATTCTGGAAGTGCTCGGAACCTCGTCTGATCGGTTCCTTGTTTCAGAACCCCCAAACCCTACCCCAATCACACACACACATACACACACACACACATTTCTAAAAATGTCTTTTTAACAAGAATAAAAAAGAAAGGAAAAAAGAAACAACACACACATACACATACTGTACTGTTCTCCTCTGCTCCTCCAACCTAATTGCTGGAGATGAAGGAGGTTTTCTTCCAGTGTGCAGGGCCAAGAGCCGACTCACACTCAGACGCAGACTGCTGTTCCTGGGGCGGGGAGCTGGACCGGGAGCTGGAGCTGGAGCGGTACAAGACTGGACGGGGCGGAGGGCTCCATTTTAAAATAGCTCCTGAGTGAAGCACGAAATCCCGTTACAAAACAGGCCGCTCTGTCTGCCCGGCCCTGGGAGGCGAGGTCGGCACAGTCCGAGAGTCTGCAGGCCCCCTTGCCGAGGGGACTTTTTTTGACGACGATAAAAGACGTTTTTTATTAAAAAAAAGTGTGTAAAACAGTAGATTTTTTTTCTTACTAAAATATATTAGCTTTCACATTTTAAATAAAAGAACACTCACACCCTCCCCATGTCGACTGCCAGTGTTCACTCTCTTTTTTTTCTTTCTAATTTGTTTAGTGTTCATAAGAACGCTAGATGTTAGCAAGGGAGGGCTGACGTGTGGTCTTCCAGAATTCAGGATTTCTTAAGACTGAAGGCAAACGCAATCGGCAGCTTCTGTTTCATTTCTCATACTCACATGTGCATACTCGTTCGTACACACACACACACACACACAGACACACAGACACACACACACACACACACTATTCAGAGACTACACGGATATGTATGTAAACCGTTACCCGAGCCCACAAAAAAATAATAATAATCCCTTTGGTTTCTATAAACTAGACGTTAAAAATACACCAAGGAGAGGTCTGACCGCCTGAGTGGCAGCCTGGCTCTGGCACCTCACCGCGGCTTCTCAAAGTCCATCAGTGCAGTTGGCCCATGACCCGACCCTGAGCTGGGCCAGGCCGAGCCCAGCGCCTTGAACCAGGCCCGAAACCAACCCAGAACCACACAGTTTTGCTCACAGACCCCTGTGACTCCAACAAAAAACTAAGCAACCGTTTTTCTCCCACAATTTAAAATACCCAGGCCCACATGCTATTCGCCCCCAATTCACAAAATTGCAAGTTCTTATTGTTTTTCTTTTTCTCCTCCTTGACGCTCCCTCATAGTGTCGTCCTTGTTTCGGTGTCCTTCTTTATTGTGGCCCTCCTCCTCCTCGGTCCTAGGAGTGTGTCCAGCTGATGGGGACCCAGTGTGTGTCCGTTTCCACCTTCTTCAGTGCCAACTTGAGCTCGCTGGAGGCTGCTGTGAGGTCGTCGTTGACGATGACCTTCTCAAAGAGGTGGCTGTACTGGTTCTCCATTATCTTCGCATTGCTGATCATCTCCTGGAAGTCCTCCTCCTGTCAGACAAACAGCACACAAACAAACAAATAAATAAATATAGATAAAGGACTAATCAAAATCACTCTGGTCTATTCCAGAGCTGTTCTCTTAAAGTTGAAAGTCTCAGTTCTATCAAAAAAGTGTGTGTGTGTGTTTGTCTGTCTGTTTGTCTACGTGTATGTACACACACAGCAAAATCACATAGTCCCACATTGAAAATGGAACCTCAGAGGCCAAGCTTGCCACAACAGCACCAAACCAGAAGGCCATGGTTTCCTCATATCAAAAAACAATGTATTCTTTTATGTTTTCAATAAAATATGTTTATAATGTCAAACAAACAGAGATCTACAAATGGTACTGTAGGGATTTCAGACATGTATTTTGTCAATTCGAGGTTTTTGCTAAATGTCAGTGATGGTTTGAGGCTTGGGCTATTTCAATACTAAAAATGACTCAGCTCAAAATTAAGATACGACAGTGCTGTATTTATCGTAAACAATTTGATCATACCGTATAATTTCAATGGTTTTGGTATGGCAAAAAAAAAAAAAACATCCACTGTGACATGCATACCTGATTGAGGACACCCACAGAGCCTTCTCTAAGCCTCTTAAGAACAATCAGAAGTTGATATAATGCTACTGGAAAACATACATTCCAAGATAGATTTATGAGATAAGATATTACAACTAACAGTAACTAGCATAGAGCATAGAGAATGACACAGACCAAGGTTTTAAGATCAGCAGTGAACTTTGACCCCTATGCTAATGGAGTGCCAAACCGTACCAGTTTACCAGTGGCACCCGCACAAACATAGCATGGTCTGAGCGGCCGGACAGAATTATACCCTGTTTAACGAGCTAAACGATTTTCTCAAAAAGACTTTTAACGAGAGCCACTTTGGGCTGTGTGTCTGTCGCTCGTCTCTCTGTCCTGATGGGAACAGCCAACGACCAAAAATACCACGAGGCGCCCAGTTGCTCCGATACAGACACAGACAAACAACAGAGATCCACTGCCAGTGCACTAATCATATATCGTGCCATTCTCTATTGATAAAGATTTGTACATTATATGGATGTGGTGGTCCGGTGGTTAGTGCTTAGCCATTTGGAAACGCAGTCATTGCTGGGATTGACTTGCAAATCTGTATGTGTCTTTGTATAAATGTGTTGGCTAAATGCCTGGCCTTTACCTTTTCACCGGTACTTTAAGATTTTGCTGATTTTTCTGCAAAACACACAAACAGCACCCCCCTCCCCTCTCTCTCTCTCACACTCACACACATACTGTACACGCAAAGGCACATGTGTATGTGTGTCTCTCTCTGCGAGTGTCTGTGTTTCTGTGAGAGAGTAGTCCATCAGGCGAGAGGTGTACAGCCATGACATTGGTGTGTCTGTGGTTTTTAAGGCCTATGTGTGTGTGTGATTCCCCCCTCTGTGTCAAGGCCTCTGCAACACAGAGTGTCCTGTTCTCCAGAGCAGCCAACCAGTCCAGACACCCTCTCGCAAGCATGCAATCAGACAGACTCACCATCGCTTTTAGGATATAGTGTGTGTGTGTGTGTGTGTGTGTGTGTGTGTGTGTGTGAGGGTCTACCTTTGAGTATAAGATTGAGCACATCCTTTTTTAGCGTGGTCTAGCTTGTTTCCTTCAGTCTCACAGTGGTGATCTGTACTCAAGGCTCCAGATACCCTCTCGCACTCTCACAAGCACCCCAAGCATGCAATCAGACTCACCACCACTATTAGGATATAGTGTATGTGTGTGTGTGTGTGTGTGTGTGTGTGTGTGTGTGTGTGTGCACATCCTTTTTTAATGTGGTCTACCTTGTTTCCATCAGTCTCACAGTGGCGATCTGTACTCACTGTACACACACACACACACACACACACACACACACACACACACAGTGGAGTTTGAACTCAAAGACCCTGGTGTCCTGGCAGAGCCACACAACTGCAGCCTGATGGTGAGTTTGAGATACAGGCGCTTGGAGACGGCGGTGACCTGGGTCTTCCTGTCCCCTCCATCTCACTCACACACTCTTTCCCTCTCACATTCTGATTATGGGCCAGCTAAGGGACCAGATTTAATACAAAATCTCCGTCTGTTTTTTTTTCCATCATTACATGACTTTGCTACTGTCCTACTTATCTACCCAAAGAAAGTACCCATAATTGTTTTTCATGCCCTAATTGACCAATAATTTTATTCTTTTGAATTTGCTCTTTTTTGTCTTTCACTCATTTCCATCTCCATCAATCCATGTTTTTTCTTCTTCCACAACCTCCCTCTCTCCCTCCATCTTCTTCAGATGGATATCTTATGGCTGGTCAGGCCTCTAGATGGAAAGTCAGGTTTTACAGGCCCATATAAAGAGCACCTGCCCCACGTATTAAAGAAAGGGGGGGATACTGAAGAGTTGAAACAGATCTGCTTTGCGGAGCACCGTCCACATTGCATCAGCGCAAGCCGAGGGCCTCAACCGCCCCCCCCCCACCCCCCTCCCCGATAGGCACGCTGGACCGTCACGACGACCACAAAGTCGGAAAAAACGCCCTGTCCTTGCCACCAACTTTTTTTTTCCCCGGTGGATGCTTTTGAAGAAATAATTTGGTGCATTTCCAGTCTGAAGACGGTCTGCCCCACTTGAAGACTCCCTCCACCTGTCTGGAGTCCTCTAATGCCTTTATGGAGCATCTGCAGGGCTCTGTGCGCCTTCAAAAGCTCAGGGGGAAGAAAAAACCGAGAGAAGGAGGAAAGAGAAAAAAAGAAGTATGTAGGTTTACTTTTAAGAGCAGAGGAAGAAAAAAAAATGACATCAATGTTATACAAGCGATATTAAAGGTAAAACAATGGCAGGAGAGTCCGTCTGGTCTGTTTAAACAATGAGAAGACTGTTCTAAAAGCACAACGCTCTGATATATTAAAAAAACACACTCGAGATGGTCCCTATTTATTGTTAAAACAGAGCCGAGTTCCCGGCATTTGCCGTGAATGAAATACAGCACAGTGGGGATAAAATACGTCCGTGACATTTCACCAAACAAGGTTCTCCTTTCATGGCCCTAATAGGCTGGATTGGCCCACTTAAGTGCTGTCAGCAGCCATAAGCTTCAGTCAGAGCGACTGGGCTTTGAGCGGCTACACCTAAAGCAACGCACACGCACACAGACACACACACACACACGTGCGTGCTCTTTGAAGGAGAGCTCTCATGCTCGCAGTCTACACACAACCAGACACTCACAGCAGCCGGGTCAAACACAGGTGCTGGCGTTTCACACATGACAGGTTGAGAACGCAGCCCATGTGTCAGCCAGGCGTGACATCTGACCTCTGAGCTCAGCCTGGACTAACAAGGTCTGCAGCTCAGGTTCACCATGGATGAATGTCAATCTTGAAAACCACCTATGCCACTTTTGGGGCTGTCATATGTGATTTTCATGATGATGAAAATGTTTAGATTGTACTGCTGATTTTTACCTATATTGTTTTAATGGTAGAATAAATTATTGTAGAATATTTTACCCTGTGTAAATCCAGCAGAACTTTATTAGAAACTACGAGATAAAGAGATAAAGATACTGAGATGATGAATTGAATTGGGAGTTTTGTACAAACATGAGGCCCTTTAAAACAGCTCACAGGACCAACAGCCGGGAAGCCTCAGGTGCTATGATTTATCCGTAGAGACTTCTGGTATGGGACAGATCACATGATCTACAACTGAGGGTCATCCCTTCTAAAGCAGCTCACATCATCTCAGCAGAACAGTCATGCCTTTAACAAGTCAGGTGACCTGCAGCACAACTTTACAGGCCTCAAACAGGTCATGTGACCAACAGTAGAAGCCTCAGACGCCAGCCTCAACAGGTCATGTGAATGATATTTAAATGCTTTTAAGCCTAAAACAGGTTAGCTGACCAAAAGTAAAAGCTTCAGCAAGCCATCTTGCTGGCCTTCACTAGAGGTGTGTGTGATGGGAACTCTGTCAGGCCTGAGCACAGCCTGACATCACGGCAGTGGTTTGAATTAGAACCAGGACCAGGCCCCGGATCAGGAGGTGGAAAAGGCTGCGTCTAGTGGACTTGTGCCGGTCCCGCTGTGCTCCAAATCCAGAGCTGAGCAGAGCACTGTAAAGCTGTGTGTGTGTGATCACTCTGGCTGCGGATGCAAAGTGACGTGACCCGTCTGTAAACATTTAAAGCTCTTCATACCTGATCAGCAGAAGGCACACATACTGAACACACACACACACACACACACACACACACACACACACACACACACACACACACACACACACACAAACACACACAGAAGGATCTGCCACAGTCAGTTAGAATAAAACAATTAAAGGCAGAGGGGAGGCTAACAAGGGAACCCGTGAAGGAGAGGTGAAGTTTCCAGAGCCTTGGAGCGGCAAGAATGTGTGTGTGTGACTGGTGTGTGCTTGTGTGTGTGTGTGTGTGTGTGTGTGTGTGTGTGTGTGTGTGTGTGTGTGTGTGTGTGAGAGGGAGAGTCAGAGTGTAAGTGAGAGAGCCAGAGAGGTGTGTAAGTACACCTGCAGGGTGCCTTTAACAGCATTAAAAGACGACCTTCGGACTTTGGCGCGTGGAACGTTTCCACGGTGACAGCCAGACGGGTGGGATCACGCCATCTCTGTGTGTGTTGCGGGTCAGCGTAGGGTCACCACATCCCATGGTGACCAGATCACGGGCCGAACATGACCTCTCCGTGTGACCCACCCACACACACACACACACACACACACACACACACACACACACACACACACACACACACACACACACACATGACCAGACACACACATGAGTGGACACGCATACATATATAGCGCTCTGGGAAAGCCATTAGCCTGCTCAACAGCTCCTAACCACATACACACACTGATATTTTTACACGAGCGCATACACACCACAATACACTCGGGGGTGTAAAGCTGCTAATTGTTTTCATGTGTCCCGCCTCAGCTCCAGGCTGACTACATACAGGTGTGCGAGATGAGCTCACGTAGATTACGTTACTGCACTGAGGGAGATGGCCATGTGTAACCCCTGACACACACACACACAAACACATACACACACGCACACACACAAACACACACAAATACACACACACACACACACAGACACACACACACATTTGCTTCATTTATTTGTCCCTTGTAAATAACATTAAAAATGTGTTCTAAATGTTGAACCTGGACGTCATAGCAAAGTCTGTATGTCTTGAGTGTTTGAGTGTGTGAGTGTTCTGTATAAACACACCTGTAGGTTGTGTTCGTTTGGGCAACAGCAAGCTCATTACGAGTGTGTGTGTGGGTATGAAGTGTTACCGTGAAGGCCTTGGTGGAGGTCTTGTCGTCTCTGCCGGAGATGACTTTAGCATTCTTGCGCGTCTCCCTCAGGCGGTCGATGGGAGGCGGCTTCACAAACACCACGATCGGCTTAAACTCTGCAGTGCGCAGGTGCTTTATCGTCTGCAGTGGAGAACAGAGAGATGGACGGAGAGAGGGAGGGAGAGAGAGAGAGAAAGGAGAGAGGAGAGAGAGGAGGGGGGGAATAGAGAGGTGGACAGGGTAAGAGCCCTGATTAATGCACTCGGACTAAAGCCCTGTGTATGTGATTTCCCTGTGTCCTTTGTCCAGTAAGCCGACTATGGAGATGCCAGATGTAAACGTTCGCCCACACACGCCATACTCACAAGCATTCTCAGCACATGTCTATCCCATCCTGATACATGTATATACTGTATGTACAGTGAATGTACTGTGCAGTCATTGTGCATAGGTTTTATTGACACCTCATTCAGCACCAGTAGCCACTAATAACATGAGAAGACTCTCTCTCTCTCTGAAATAAATTCAAAAAAGAGCTCTCTCTCTCTCTCTCTCTGTCTCTCTCACACACACACACACACACACACACACACACACACACAGAGGCTCAGACAGAGAGCCTGGCTGATGTGTGAACAAAGCTTCACATGTCTACACTGATCAATCCTGATGATAAGTCAAACGTGATGACATGTACTATAACACAAGCAATATGTGCTTTATTTTCCTCTCACTCTATGTGTGTGTGTGTGTGTGTGTGTGTGTGTGTTATGGACCGGAGAGAGCATATGGGCCTGTGTTTGAGCACTAATAAGACTCCTTGCTGGGCTCAAGAGGAACCGCTCCAAATCCAGAGCTGGAAGCAAAAGTCCTCATCCATCTCTATCAGTATGTATACACACACACACCCACACATACGCACAAATACACACACACACACACAAACACACACACACACACACACACACACACACACACAAATCCATCAATCTGAGGTCTCAACAGCTTCTTAGTCAACATGGTAGCATACAGTGAAAAGGAAACAGACAACAGGGTGAAACACAAACGTCATGCACGCGTGCACACACACACACACACACCCACACACACACACACACACACACTGCAATCCTGGACAGACTACAGACACACATGTACAGACTGGGCATACACTACAAACAATCGTTACACTACAGTGCAATCTTTAACGTTTAAGTTCTGCTACTCTCCACAGAATACCTCTTCAAAGATACCTCCACAGAAACCTCATAAAAGGGGTTCTCTTTGAAAACCTTTGGATAGGTCGTTGGTTCTCCTTTTAGCTGTGGTGAGCAATAAGGAAACCTTTCCAGCTGTAGGAAATCTTTGTTCCACGAGGAAAGAAAAAAAAAGTTCTGGGCTCGGAAAGTTCTATGAAGGACCTTTAGGCTCTTCAGGCTTTGAGAACCCACAAAATTCCTTCTCAAGAGTTCAAAGGAGGTCAGGATAGATGATGGAAGAACTACGGCCATACAATGAGCGGATCACAAAACTGACCAGGGACGATGAGACAGTGAGTAAGTGAGACCAGAACTAAAATATGGTAGAGACATGGACATACACACCTAGAACTACAGTATAGGCCATTCTTAAGGCCTGGACATACAGACACATTCTAGGTTGGATGTATACGTAAACAAATCCAACCACAAACAGCGTGCACAAGAACGCACACACAAACACACACACACTTAAAGAGAATGGCTCCACATCCACTAGGGCTGGGACACTTCTCAAAAGCCTGTCCATGTAATCTATACTAGCCCGACAATCACCATGTATCATTACGCTCAGTGAAAACAAGCAGTGAGAAAGAGGGATAACACTGGCGTGTGTGTGTATATATATTTATGTGTGTGTGTGTGTGTGAGTGTGTGTGTGTGTGTGTGTGTGTGTGTGTGTGTGTGTGTGTGTGTGTGGCTGTGAGTGAGTGTGAGTGTGTGTGTGTGTGTGTGTGTGTGTGTGTGTGTGTGTGTGTGTGTGTGTGAGTGAGTGGGTGAGTGAGTGTGTGTGCGTGTGTGTTCTGTGACTGTGTGTATGTACTGTACATGCTTGTTGGCGGCATGTCTTCTGTAGTGGTCGATGTGTGTCGTGGCCAGAAGAAGAAAACCTCAGTGGGCACACACACACACACCCTTACACACACAAACAAACCCTAACACACACACACACACACACACACACACACACACACACACACACACACACACACACACACACACACACACACACCATTACACACACACACGCACACACACAAACACCCACCCTTACACACACACACGCACACGCACACGCACACGCACACACAAACACCCACCCTTACACACACACACGCACACGCACACGCACACGCACACACACACACACACACAAACACCCACCCTTACACACACACAAACACCCACCCTTACACACACACACGCACACGCACACACACACACACACACGCACACACACACACACACTCTCACACACACACACAAAGAGGAAATCCCAATCAGGACAATGAAAGGGGACCAGTGCAGACCGGATATGAGTGTGAGCTCCACCGGGGTGAACGAGGGCTGAAGATCTGAGAAGTCCGAGGACTGCGGCCAAGAGAGAGTGTGCCTCATTAAAAGGAAGACACAGGAAGAGAGGATGGGAGGAGAGAAAGAGAAATAAACAACTGGAAGAGTCGGGACTGAGAGATGATGATGATGTTTAGAGGAGACGACCCAAGAAATGATGGGGCCTGATGGAGTTCTGTTTGTGTGAATGTGGCTGAGCGACAGAGTCACTGAAAGTTTTTGGTGTTGACAGATCATTTTAGTGTGTGCTTACTGTAGTCACTCAAGTGTGTCCCTTTATGTAGTGTGTATGTGATTGTGTGTGTGTGTGTGTGTGTGTGTGTGTGTGTGTGTGTGTGTGTATCTGACTGTCACTCACATGAGGCTGGACGTCCAGAAGGCACACCTTGTTCTTGGACAGAACGGAACGGACAGAGTCCAGACTTGTTCCATAGTAATTTCCCTTATACTCCCCATACTCGATAAACCTGGGAGGGAGAGAGGAGAGAGAGAGGGAAGGACAGGGAGGGAGGAGAGAGGGGGGAGGGTGACAGGGAGGGAGGAGAGAGAGGGGGAGAGAGAGAGGGAATGACAGGGAGGGAGGAGAAAGAGAAGTAAGAGGGGGAGAGAGGAAAGGACAGGGAGAGAGGGGAGAGAGACACACACATCAGCATTTCACTTTTTCTATCCGAGTCCAAGAGTGTACAGCTTTATTTGATAAAAAAACCTCAACATCCACACAATGCACTCTTACTCTTTATCTCTCTCTCTCTTTCTTTCTCTCTATCTCTTTCTCTCACATACACACACACACACACGTGAATAGAGTGCTATAAAATAATTACACACTAAAGCCTCCCGTGGAGACGGGTCTATGAGGATTACTCACTGACACACACACACACACACCGCCCCTCGCTAGCATTCCCCAGCCTAGCGCTAGCCCAGACAGTCTGGCACAGGACGACTTTATATAATCTTCTATGTTACACTTTAAATCAGTAACACCTGCGTCACACACACACACACACACACACACACACACAGGGCTCTGTCTGTGAGAAGCAGAGGCTCTACTGATGCCAAACGCCTCTGATCCAGGCTTCCTGAGCAGGCGCGTACAAACAAACATTTTTCCATCACATAATCTCCCTCTCTTTCTCTATTTTTTGTATTTCCCTCGTTCTGCTGTGTATTTCACGGGACAAGGTAGAACGTGGGGAAGGGAAAAAGGCTTGTGCAATACAGAAGATGTTTTTGTCTTCGAGATGACAGTTGTGATGGTACGCTGCGCTGACTAACAGCTCGTTACAGGTCCTGCAGGTCAGGGATCACACGAAACAAAACACACACACACACACACACACACACACACACACACACACACACACACACACACACACACACACACACACACACACACACACACACACACACACACACACACACACACACACACACACACACACACACACACACACACACACACACACACACACACACACACACACACACACACACCTTTGCATCCTTAGAGCAAAACACACAACACACAGAGCCACAAAGATATCTGTTGTATATGTTTCTATCTTAATTGAACACTGAAGGTTGTTGTTGTTGTTGTCTGAAAGAAGACATTATGAAGAGCTGTTATGGCTGTGGTGTCGTCTTGATGGGGACATTCTGACATGTTCTGTTGTTGTGAGGGGTGAGAGGGTTGAGAAAGAGAGAGAGATAGAGAGAGAGAGAGAGAGAGAGATAGAGAAAGAGAGAGGGCGATAGAGAGAGAATGAGAGAGAGAGAGATATAGTGAGAGAGAGAGAGAGAAAGAGAGAGAGAGGGAGAATGCCAGACGAGGTTTTGAGGTAAATTTGGGAGGCCATATTTAGTACTGTACAGGGTTTTCCTTGGGAAAGAGAATACTGGTCCTGACTCACATGGAATCACCCACAGGGTTCTCTGGTTGGCAAAGCTGTGTTCCTTGCATGCACAAAAGGCCACACACACACACACACACACACACACACACACACACACACTCACTCACACACACACACAGACTGAAGCACACACTAGCATATACACTTGCAACAACCAGACAGATGAAAAAAACACCTTTAAAACAGACACATACATGGCAAACACAGTGCTCACAAACACCACACACACGCCAAACACCACACACACGCCAAACAGCACACACACAGCCAAGCAGGCCAAAACAACACTCATCCTCCTTTCCCCTCAGCTTCATCCCTCGTTCCACGTGTCCTTGTATTAGCCCAGTCCAGAACATTCTTTCCTCCTGTGTTCACTGCTGCCCGTCTCCACTCATCTGCACTGCTTGGTCAGCTTTGTCCTGCTCACTGGTTCACTTATCCACCCCCCCACCCCCCCCACCCCCTTTGGTCCTCTCTTCCCTTTTCTCTTCCTTTCCTTTCTCTCCTGTTCACTCCCGGGGGAGCGTGAGAACACGTGACCTTTGAACTTTACAGTAGCTGAAATTCTCACATAGTAGCTTTGGAGGTACAGTCTACTCTCAGTCTGAAGGTAGACATTCATCAAAATGTGTCAGCCATAGATGAAATAAGACACACACACACACACAGACACACACAGACACACACACACACACACACACACACACACACTGTTCTTACTTGTTATTGTGGATGTCTGTCTCAAACAGATGTTTGGAGATGAAGTGATACTCCACTCCATCTGTCTCCTGGTTTCTTTTCGGTCTGGTGGTGTCTGCAGGGGAGGAGAAAGACAGAGAAGGAGAGAAGAGAGAAATGGAGAGAATAGAGAGAGACAGAGAGAGAGAGAGAGAGAGAGAGAGAGAGAGAGAGAGAGAGATGCAGGGAGGGAGAGAGGGAGGGAGAGAGAGAGAGAGACTATTTCATTTACACACATATGCTGTTAGACCACACGTCAGTATCCATCCTGTCCATACAGGACCAATGAACCATCCTGAACTCACAAACCTGTGTTGTTGGAAGTCCCCAAGAT
>NW_027468650.1:20837905-20840405 GCF_046254945.1 Alosa pseudoharengus | reverse complement strand
AAATCATGTATGATCGGAGCCATCTGGGCAACAGATTTTGGTGTGGAAGTGCCTCCACCTCCACTCGCTGTCCTGCCCTCTGTGGTCTTTACCTGTTGCATTTGCTTTGCAGCATCAGCCTATGAAACAATGCTGACTCTCTGATTCCATTGGGCCTTTATCTAGACCACACGTCTCAACACATGGGCCCACGCGTGGTCAGCCTGGGTGGGTTCTATGGCACTGATTAACCGTTCATTTGGCAGGGTAGTGCCATGGCAACATGATCATCAGTAACACATGACAGATGCTTGGCTCTGCCATACCACCTTGGTCAAAGTGTAAGCTAGGGATGATATGTGTGATACAATAATATACACTGCCGTTCAAAAGTTTGGGGTCACTTAGAAATTTCCATTCCACTCCATTATAGACAGAATGGAGTCAGGGATCAGTTGCATTGTTTTTTTGTTTTTTTTTAATCAAGGCAGCAGTTTTCAGATTATATTATGTGCTTACATAACTGCAAAACTTTTGAACGGTAGTGTACCTTGTTATTGCACGCATATATGCTGTTGCTATTGTTGCCTTGCATTTGTCATTTACATTTATTCATTTCACAGACACTGTTGTCCAGAGTGACTTATTATGTCAACTTTATTACAAGGGATTACATTGTCCCCCGAGCAACTTGGGGTTAAGTGCCTTGTTCCGGGGCACAACGGTGGAAGGCAGGAATTGAACCCACAACTTTCAGGCTACTGCATACTAACCCAGCTCCTTAACCACTACACTACCACCGCCCCAGTCATGTGGTGCTACGTTCATAACAGGCCATTATGTGATTGACAGACAGACAGACAGGTTACTTTATTCATCCCAAAAGGGACATTTTGGACATGGTGACTGGCAGGATATCTTGGATTTCAGGCAACGTTTCAGGAAGAAAATGAATCATCAACTAACAAGTGAAAAGACTCTGGCCCAGTGGCCCTTATCGATCATACTGTCTGGGTCTGCTGCCTCCACAGATTTACTGATCTCTCCCTGCTGTGAACACCTGACAAACTCTTCTGAATCACTTTTTTCCCCACATTGTTTTCTCACTGGGACACATGTTTTTCAGTTAAGCAAACACGGCACTGTAGGCCACCCTTCCGAGAGTCAGCCCAGATCAGAGGAGCAAGCCCAGGCCGGGCCGGGCCGGGCTGCAGAGAAGACGGGAGAGAACAGAGAAAAAAGGCCATTGAGACGAGACGAGGAGGAGGAGGAGGAGGAGGAGGGGAGAAGGGGAAGAGAAATGAGCGTGTTTGGGTGTCAGCTCCCCCGGCCGGGCCCAGAGGGGAGAGGGGAGCAGCTCCGCCATCGCTCTTGTTTAATGGAGCGTGAGTCACCTGCAGTAGCGCTGCTGCGTTACCAGATTACACCGGCGACCCTCCCACACGCCATACATCAACCGCCGACACACACACACACGCACGCACGCACACACACACGTCACAAAACATATGCAGAGATGGAGAGATAGTGAGAGGAAAAGACAGAGAGAGAGAGAGAGAGAGAGTATGTGAGTACGTGAGTGAGTGAGAGAGAGAGAGAGAGAGAGAGAGAGAGAGAGAGAGAGAGAGAGAGTTGGGAGAAAGAGAATTTCTATAGATGGGAAAGGTTAAAAAATGAGATAGAATCTCCCACCACTATCACAAATGCATGTTTTATTTTCGTCTGGCTTGTCCGCATCGGAGTGAGTGGACATGACTGGAATGTGGCACCAGTCTGCGTACGATGCCAAATCTGACCAACCTTCACTGTGTGTAACTGCCTGTTTCTTTCTGCCAGCCTTTTCACAAGCATCTCTTAAAAACAGTGTGACAAGGAGGGGGGAATGAAAACACCATAAAGCCTGGAGGCCAGAGAGTTTTGCAACATCTCTAATAACTGTCTGGAACTGGCAGAGCAAGTTGTCCTGGGACCTTTCTCATCTAATTGTATCTCTCTCCCTCAGCCTCTCTCTCTTTCTCTCAGTATAACTCAATCTCTCTCTCTTTCTCTCTCTCTCTGCCTGTCTCTCTCTCCCCCTTTTCGTCACTGGTAAGTGTTCTCTTCCTCTGAAGTTCAGGAATGTTCTGAACTCATAAATCCCATTACACACTCATGCCACTGCAACTTAGTATTCTATTACAAATCTGATCAAACTCAACAAGGTGTGTGTGTAGAGTGAGCATGCACATGAATCAGCCACACACACACAGACACTCACACAGACACACACACACACACACACACACACACACACACACACACACACACAGACACAGACACCAGGGTTGTGCACAATTTGAATAGCAATTCTGCTTCCTGTTTGCTACCTTAATTGAAATGCCAGTGAAATTCAAGAATTGAATTGGAATTTAAGAGCCAGTTTTAATTAAATTCTGGAATTTTGCACAAGCCTGACAGACACAGACACAGACACACACAGACTTTGTTTAAAAATTCAGATCACTGCTGCACACAGATAAAA
>NW_027468650.1:20817905-20832905 GCF_046254945.1 Alosa pseudoharengus | reverse complement strand
ACACACACACACACACACACACACGTGCTCGCTCACACTCATGCTCTAAGCGTCGCCCATTAAATCCGTCCCCGTGCAAGTAACCTGTCGTTAAGCAGTTACCGTGGCGACACGGCTTTGGACGAGCTCACAGTAGCAATTTTACAGCTCCGTCTCTCCTGTGGCGCTTGCAGACGTGAGATCATGTTTGGGTGAACGTGTGTGTGTGTGTGTGTGTGTGTGTGTGTGTGTGTGTGTGTGTGTGTGTGTGTGTAGACCCCCAGGATGACCCTAATCGTGCTGGCTTTTGGAGCTCTTTTCACTCAAACTGTCCAGCTGTAAAACCCCAACACACAGTGGTAAAATGCACACACTCACACACTGTGTGAGTGTTCCATCAACACACACTGCTGCCTAGATAAGGAGCGCACACACACACACACACACACACTGACAACAACACAACATGCACAGTGTACACACACACACACAACAAATTGTCTATGAACATACCCTGGGTTTGACATTACTGTATTAGACCACAGGCACAAATCACGACATTCGCAGACACACAAACACACACAGACGCACAAGAGGTAACTGAACTCCTTTGGCAAAATACAGGGCTCTTTTCTAAGCCATAAATGTCTGTTGTGCTGCCCAGCATTCTAACCATCAAAGGTCCCACACACACACACACACACACACACACACACACACACACACACACACACACACACACACACACACACACACACACACACACACACACACAGGGTGAGGTCCCTCATGTCGACAATTCTGTCATATCGAGTCACACACCCGCACCACAGGCCAGTGACAACATCCTTGGAGTGCCACCTCCGCTGTGGTAGTGGCCGTTGCCAGGTGCAACTGAGCGAGCCCTGATTGGCTTTGATATGGAGCGTGTGACAGCATGTGCCTGGACCAGGAACAGAGATCAGAGAGGGCAGTGACCACTCGAGACCTTCAGCGCTCTCTCTCTCTGGGATCAGACACACACACACACAAAAACACACTCACCTTTTAAACTTTAAGGCCCACTAGCTCATGGGACAAAGCTTTAGATATGGAATTTATGTGACTATACAGTCTGCTTAACATACTCAGACACACACACACACACACACACACACACACACACACACACACACACACACACAAAAGGCCTTTGCCAATGCTCAGAAGCCAGAAAGATCCCTTTTAGTTTCACGCTGCATAACATCTAGATTTGTATTCCTCTGCAGGATGGCCAAGAGAGAGAGAGAGAGAGAGAGAGAGAGAGAGAGAGAGAGGGAGGGAGGGAGGGAGGGAGGGATAGACCAGAGAGGAGGGAAGGCAAACAGAGGGGGAAATAAAAACGAGTTCAGGCCTCTCTAGAACTTTATAAACTCCAGAACAGAGGGATGGCGAGAAAAAATTTAGGAGAGAAGAGACAACAAAGGACGAATGGAAATGAACACAGAAGAAACCTGGATGAGAGGCAGGGAGAGAGAGTCTCTGCACGTGTGTGTGTGTGTGTGTGTGTGTGTGTGTGTGTGTGTGTGTGTGTGTGTATGTGTATAAGAGAGAGAGAGACAGAGAGAGAGAGACAGAGAGAGCGAGAGATCGTGTGAAAGCGATTTGGACTAGTAGGAAAAGTGGAGTCCAGCAGTGTCTCTCACATGCTTCCAAAATCAAGCCTTCCCAATTTCTATACACTGGAAAAACACCTTTATAAACTAAACACACACAGTCACACATACATTTGCACACACACACACACACACAGACATAACCCAGGAGCGGTGTCTATGAGCCAGACCTAAATGATCTACCACCTCTGCTTAACACTCATTTCCAGAGGACTCTCACAACCCTCAAAACGTAGTCTGCAGGTCCACACACACACACACACACACACGCTGCCAAGCCTTCCTCTCTTAGGACCCTATGCAGCCAAGACTCCAGGACACGTCGAGGAAATGTCCGACCGATGGTCACATGCTGCTATATGCTCCACTCTGCTCTAATTCCTTATGACCACACACATACACACACATACACACACACACACACACACACACACACACACACACACACACACGCATGCACACACACACACTTTATTTCATTCATACATATGCACATATTTTGTCACAAACACACACACACCTCATTCCAACACACACGCCGCCAATACACACATACAAACCAAAGCCTTACAGAATTACACTAAAGTCATTAAGCAAATCTTATTATATGATAAGAATTCCAATAGAGATATGACATTAAGACTGATAAAACATTATTAATAAATCCTCATTCCACACTTGTTTTAATTTCCTCAGATATTTAGATTGGTGTTAGCTCAACGTTTCAAACATTCACAGCCATTTTTGACAGCCACATTTCAACATTCTTTGTGTGTGTGTCACAAACTTGAACTTGTGTGAGGGGGTATGTGCAAGTGTGCCATGTAGCAACTGACTGGCTTATTTATGTGGAGTTTGTGCTCTACTTCTATATACAACAGAGAAATACTAAAACAGACACACACACACACACACACACGCCACACATACACACACGCGCCACACATATGCACGCACGCACGCCACACATACACACGCACGCACGCACGCACGCACGCACGCAACCTGTTCGGTGCTGTGTGTCCTTTGGATAGAGACTGTGCTGGATATCATTATACCTCTGAAAAAACACACACATAAAATAAAATATAAATAAATGACATTCCTTCTCCCTCTCCTCTCCTCCCCTCGCTCTCGTTCTATCCATTTCTTGTCATTTTCTTCTCCCCGCTTTGCTAAAACAAAGTGGAAATTTTCATTCTGATGTAATTGGAAACAGGGAGCTTTTCCAGTGGCAACAAATCCTTGTGTTACAGTGCCGTGTCCCAGTGGCAAGGAGAGGGGGAGAGAGGGAGAGGAGGGAGAGAAAGAGGGGAGTGGAGGAGAGGAGGGATGGAGGGGGAGAAGGATAAACGGCTGGAAAGCGATAAAGTGCTCCCGTAGCGCACACCGCTGCCACCACTTTAGCCAACACTCTCTCTCTCTCTCTCTCTTTCTTTCTAACGTTCACCCATCTCTCCGTCTCTCACCCGGTCTCTTCCCCCTCAATCCCTTCTTCTCTCTTCCCTCTTGCTCTCCATCCTTCCTTCCATGCCCTCCATCTCTTTCAGTCGCTCCCTTTCCCTCTCTCAGTCCCTCCTCTCCCTCCCTCTCCATCTCTCACTCACTTTCATTTCTATCCCTCTCTCTCTCTCTCTCTCTGACTCTCTCTCTCATTCTCCATCTCCCTCTCTTTCGCCACAGATTCCAGATGCTCGGCATTCTTGACATCAGAATGGAAAAATTTACTGTTAGCCGAGAAGAAATTTAATACGGCCATTCCTGTCATGTCCCTCATAGCAGCGCTAGTGGGCCGCCGGTCTGGGGAAGCCATAGAGCGTCGCAGAGCGATAAACAGTATGGCCCCTCAATATGGCCCTCATTACCTGTTCGCGATTACACAACCAGTCACTTGTTTGAGGAGATCGGCGGAACAATACACACACACACACATAAACACACATATAAAGAAACACACACACACACACACACACACACACACACACACAGACAAGCACAGACACACACTCATAGACAAGCACAGACACAGACACACACACACACACACACACACACACACACACTCATTAGAAAAATAAGTGTGTCTGGTAGAAAGGTTTGCTCTTCAAAAGCTTTCCATGTGTAGTCTTTGGTGTGCCCTTCCTGCTGAGAGGGCCTGGCTCTGCTTATCTTTTAGGCCTGCCGTGGGACCCTTAAAAAGCTGATAGGACAGGCAGGGCCGGAGCGCTGCCGTGCCGTAAACGTCCACGCGGCCCCACCGTGGATCCATGAGCCTCGTCACCTGCTGGAGGATGTGCCGGGCTGGGCTGTGATGGATCTCTCTCAGTGATGTGCTCCACTGTGGACGTGTGCCTTCGGTCATTTGTACTGTTTGAGGACATTCTGGACCTCTATTCAAGGTCATTCTCTGCCATGCTCCCACAATGTGATGCAGTGCTCAAATGCCTCTATAAGGTCATTCTCTGCCATGCTCCCACAATGTGATGCAGTGCTCAAGCTTACTTGTCTTAGATACCTGTGGCTGTATCCCTTGCAGTGATGTGTAAATGTACACTGTGCTATACATCCTGATAATGTCTCGGTCATACTGTGTAATACTTTGTTTATGCCAAAACAGTCGTCCTTTATAGTTCAATAAGGCATGGCACATCAAATCTGTCTGCGTGCCTGATCCTTCAGTGTTTACTTATCTGAGCGCAGGTTGAAAATATGCTACATCAAAAACATTGACAAAAAACACACCTTTTGCAATTGTTTATTTGTGTGTGTGTGTGTGTGTGTGTGTGTGTGTGTGTGTGTGTGTGTGTGTGTGCACGCGCGCTTCATCACAGCGCAGCATAATTCACAACCCAAGGTCCTCTCATATTCTCAAACACGGTAAACATCTTTCCTGGCGACTAAAAAACACATTCAAACAATCATCCCCAAATCCAGTGCACATTTGTTTGATGTGCTGAAAGTCCACGGACCCCTGGTAATAGTGTGTTTGCACGTAGTTCTGTGTGTGCCAGAGAGAGACAGAGTGAGAGTGGAGGAGAAACAGGGACATACACAGAATGAGCTTCCAACAGTGTGTGTGTATATGTGTGTGTGTGTGTGTGTGTGTGTGTGTGTGTGTGTGTGTGTGTGTGTGTGAGAATGTGTGTGTGTGAAAGTGGATACAGTGGTCAGATACTGACTGTGGGCAAGGTCACATTACTAAATTTTACCAGCAGACAAAAGAAATGAGAATATGATGCATCAAGAGAGAGAGAATGATGAAGAAGAGGAGAGAGAGAGAGAGAGAGAGAGAGAGAGAGAGAGAGAGAGAAAAGAGAACGAGAGAGGTGATTTTGAACAGAGAGACCAAAGAAGGAATTTTGGCAGGTCTGTGGTGGCAGAGCTGCCTCAGAGCCGTTTAAAGCACACTTGGACAATTAAATCTTAATTTCCTCCCATTTGGACAGGTGTGTGTGTGTGTGTGTATGTGTGTGTGTGTGTGTGTGTGTGGCTGTGTGTCTGTGTGTGTGTGTCTGTGTGTGTGTGTGTGTGTGTGTGTGTGTGTGTGTGTGTGTGTGTGTAAATATGAACCAGGAGCCAAGAGGTGGCTGGGGAGTTCAGTCAGCTACTATGCCAGGGCAACAATTCTTTCTACTACACATATGTGAAGTTTACATCCATACGTGTACATACACAGACACAGACACAGATACAGACACAGACACAGACACAGACACAGACACACACACACCAAAAGCCTGGTCACTGCTTCATGTGTTTCCAAAGTATTTATTAAATCTCAGATGTTACCCCATGGAGGTGGCACTAAACGTAACTCTACCACACACTCCTTTCTCTTTCATCTTATCTCTTTTACTCTCTCTATCTGTTCCATTCTGTTTTTTCTGCTCCATTCAATCTTTTTCCTTCTTTCTATCTTTCATTCTTTCCTCCATAGTTTCTTCTTTTTGATTTATTTCTTTACTTATTTATTTATTGATTGATTTTCTTTCACTTTTTTCTTCCTGTTAGCTGTGGTTTTAAATATGCAATGTAATATACATTTGATGTAAAATTAAATAAAATATATTTTATTCCTTCTCTTTCTTCTTTCTTTCTTTCTTTCTTTCTTTCTGTGACTTGCTTTCTGCCGAGACAAGAGGCAGAGCTCCAGATTCTTCCATGAGCATTTTCTTACATTCATTTATTAAATCTTAATTGCAAGAAAGATGTGATGAATTAACAAAAGAAAGGGGGACAAAGAGAAGAAAAAGGCCAGAGAAGGAAAATATGGGTTTCACTGTGAGACGTGTCTTGCCTCGATCCAGCCACACATCCACGCCATGTTTATTCAGCAAACACACACACGCACTGACACACACACGTGCACACACACACACACAAACATGCATACAAAAACATGCAACCACATTTAAATGATCAACGTCACAGAGAAAACATGTTTTTTTTTCTCTCTCTCTCTCTCTCTCTCTCTCTCTCTATCTATCTTACAGGCCCTAAAAGTCAGCGTGTAATTAAAAGATCACACACAGCAAATCAGGGCAAGCAGAGTTGTCCCACATTAGATCATCCCAAAGCAGCACACTGGGGCCCACACTTTGACATTTTAAATCGGCTATAAAAGACCAGAGTGACGAAATGACCAAATGACGTTCTGGACCAGGATAAACGCACGGCTACTCATCAGTCCAAACCAAGACAGCTAACAGCGCCTGCGGTCGGTGTGTGTGTGTGTGTGTGTGTGTGTGTGTGTGTGTGTGTGTGTGAGAGAGTGTGTGTGTGTGTGTGTGTGCGCATTTGTGATTGTGTGATGCGAGTGACGCATGTAATCATTCAACAGTCACACACACACTTTCTGGGTGTTTCTGTAGTGGTTTGGAGCGCACCACGTCAACTTAGCTGAAACAAATGTAGAATGTTTAGGAAGCAGTCACAAATGTAGAATTAAGACATAAATCATGTCTGAAACACTCATGACAAACAGATTTTAAACCAGTTCCAATGTTGATGTTGATGACAAAACTGCTTAAAGTCCTGTTTTGAATCTTTAATAAGACATTTGCCATCTCACTCTCACATACAGTACACACAATTGGAGAGCGCTCAACCATCCAACAAATAATCACTCCGTCTCTCTCTCTCTCTCTCTCTCTCTCTCTCTCTCTCTCTCTCTCTCTCTCTAGTAATACCTCCAGTGCCGCTCCACTCCTGTTCTTCTTTCTCTTCACTCTGCTGAGACTTCAGTCTAACATCCCCCCCGCCCACACACTGTTTGTCTGTATTTATGTCATCATTATCTGTCTCTTCCGTGCAGTGTTTTTTATTTCACTCTCTCCATCTCTCCGGCCTGTGCTCGTATTTCAGAGTGTAAGCAGCAGGCGAGGCGAGGCCAGGCGACCCTCTCTGTTTGGGGACAGAGGGGACCATACATGTTTGATTTGGAAAGAAGGACACTGCCAGTAATTGCCTGAAATGACTATAATCGTAATTGATGGTCTGGCTTTCCACTTTGTCTATACAAATTTCCACAGCGAGTACGTAATCGCCAGTGCACGCCATGTCTACAGGCCAACCACCGACACACTCTTTATCCATCAGAACCCCTTCTTCTCTCTCGCTCTCCCCCAACTCTCTCTCTCTCTCTCTCTTTCCCTCTCCCTTCCTCACGGGCATCGTTTCCTCACAAACACACAGACACACACACACCTGCACCAACAGAGACGCAGACAGACGCACACGCAGGCAAACACATATAGACAGGCACTAACAGGCCCAATGGGTCTCCGTGCACTAACACATCACCGTAATCGCCCGCAGGAATGCGAGAGCTCGCGGCGGAGGCGGCCTCGGGGACACGTGTGTATCCGTGCGTGACTGACATGGACGGTAAGGCCGAGCGACGGCACCACAAGCGGCTCTGCAAATCGCCCTAGTGAACTGTGACATTTTCCTGGAGGACATTCTTGAAGCGTTTAAAGTTTTATTTTTTTGGACTGAGCCATAATGTTGCAAGACATGGTGACTCATCTTTACTGTATAAATGAGATTATTGATCCTTTCTCATGTCCAGCTAGAATGTTTTTATTTGTTTGAATTGAATTAAATGACCATGGCCAAGGCCATGTCTGTGTGCTAGCTGTGTATTTGAATTCTGTTTTAACTAACTCTTGGACAATTGCTACAGCATATTCACAGTATTGTTTCAATAACGTTCAAAAACTATTTGATGGTAGGAATTCTTCACTGACTCATAGTCTTCACTGACTCAAAGTCACATATGAAGTACTAGGTTCTGTTAAGGTTCTCAGGTTCTAGCTTCCCACTATGAAAATGAGGTTGCCCAGAACAGATTCTTCACAGTCCTGAAGTGTTCCTCATTATGGAAAACTACTGTAGAGCTGCTGGCCAAAATACCATGAATGAGGTTCTGCAAAGACACTTTTACCAGAGGGTTCCAAGGCAAACCATTATTGGCTCCTTCATGGAAACATTCAGTAGAAACCATCAGGGTTCCTGGTTCTGTCTTTTTCATAGTGCTATATGCCATAGGCCATGATGAGTGTAGGACAGGAGTGGTTGTTGATAAATGATTGATTGGTATTGATTTGGGCGATTGATTGTGCTCACCTGGCTCATTGCCGGCTCCCGTTGAGAGGGCGGGCATGGTTTCTGCGCTGTGGGTCCCCACAACTTCCTGTCAGTCACACACTGTTGCCACGGTGATTCAGCGCTGTGTCCACGGTGTTGCTTGTGTTTTCGTCAAAAGGCACACCCCCAGTCAGACCGGCTCATTGTCTTTATACCATGAAATGTTGAAGAAAGCTGTAACACACACACACACACACACACACACACACACACACACACACACACACAAACATTAATACATGTATAGCAAGAACAGTGTTTAAATGACACACATACAAGCTGCAACAATGCAGTAAGCACTGACTGATGTTTATCCTTCATTTAACAAATAAACGACAGCTAATCAAATAAAAGAAAATGCTTTTTTCTGACTCCCTCACACACACACACACACGCACGCACACACACACACACACACACACACACACACACACACACACACACACACACACACACACACACACACACACACACACACACACACACACACACACACACACACACACACACACACACACACACACACACACACACACACACACACACACACACACACACACACACAAAGAGTTCTGTGGAGAAGTGGCTCCTGAGAGAAACATCGCTCAGTGTGATGAAGAGGCCCCACAGGTGGACCCCCTCTGACCTCTTGAACTCCACATGACCTCCAGCAGGTGCTGCTACTGCAGTAAGTAAAAACACCTCACACACACACACACACAGCCTGAGTGCTCTGATGAATACACATACACACCAGAAATGCTCTCATGTGTGCAGACACACACTGACAGAGCGCAGTTCGCTACGCAGGAAAAACAGCCCTATATGGTACATGTGTCCACAGAGAGAGACTGTGTGTGTCAGGGTGTCATGTGGGATGAAAGGAGAGCTGTTTAACTGGCCAGAGGAAATCAAAAGGCAGATGGACTGAAGGAGGGAGAGAGAGAGAGAGAGAGAGAGAGAGAGAGAGAGAGAGAGAGAGAGAGAGAGAGAGAGGACAGAGGTGAGGGAGGTGTCCCATCCAAAGCAAACTTCTCACTGGACTGGCTTTCGCTTCTCTTCTCTATCTGTCTAGAGGATAGAAACATCTGCCCACTCTCTTTCTCTCTTTCTCTCTCTCTCTCTCTGTGTGTGTGTGTGTGTGTGTTTGCGTGACTGTCAGTGGCAGAGGGTTCAAGTGTGCTCTGTACAGTTAGTATGTCTGTGTGTGTGGGTGGGTGGATGCATTGGCCAGAGTGCAGATGACAAAGAGCATCCATGGAAAGATTGCACCTCATTTCAGTTAAGGCTCACACCCTCAACCCCTCACACACACACACACACACACACACACACACACACACACACACACACACACACACACACACACACACACACACACACACACACACACACACACACTCTCACAAACAGACACACAGACACAAACTACCAATACATCTGGAAAACAAGACAACAAATGAGACCCTGAGGCCCAAGATTAGAGAAGCAGACATTGGTGTTGATGTTGGTGTGTGTGTATATATAGTACTACATATACCAGATAAGCACACAGACTTAACACACACACACACACACACACACACACACACACACACACACACACACACACACACACACACACACACACACAAACACAAATAAAGTCATAACAGAATGAATGGAATCTTGGCCAGGGAGATAATGGATAACGGGATGAGGGAGTGAGCTGGGCAGGAGACGGAGAGGGAGAGGGAGAGGGAGAAGGAGATGGAGAAGGAGAAGGAGAGAGGAGGAAAATAGGAAGATGGAGTAGAGCAAAAAGACATCGTCTCCAATAGTTCAAGAGAGAGAGAGAGATGATTTTTTGAAGGTAAATGGGAATTCCAAGGCGTATTTTTCCAAGCGGGGGCTCTGGGAAAGGCCAAAGAGCGCACTTTAGAATGGAGCTCACCTCCACCCTTTAGAGCACCCTGGAGAACTCTCAGCAGACCCCCAAAACACAGAGAGAGGTAGAGGAAGAGGAAGAGAGAGAGAGAGAGAGAGAGAGAGTGAGAGGGAGGGGGAGGGTGAAAGAGAGAGATAAGGAGATGGAAAAAAGAGGGAGAGCGTGAGTGAGTGAATAAGTGGATGAGTGAGAGAAAGTCCTGGGAGGGTGAAAGTCTGAGGGGAGTGAGCACCTTACTCCTCCATGGCTCTGCCTCTGTGTATATATCACACAGTATCAGGTTTGGAGACTAATCTGCAATGTGGAAAAAAGGGGGAACCAGAAACACCTGATTGCAATGAAAAACTGCTGCATGCTCCAGCTGTGTGCGTGTGTCTGTGTGTGTGTGTGTGTGTGTGCGTGTGTCTGTGTGTGTGTGTGTGTGTGTGTGTGTGTCTGTCTGTCTGTCTATCTTCACCTGTTCAAGGCAGTGATCTGCTGGTGCCACCTACTGGTAGAGTTCAGCTATTGCATCATCATCATCTCCAGGCAAACAAGTCAACTGTATTTCACTAACCTCATGAACCAAATTGAAAACCAGTTTGATAGAAATCAGAAATATAATAATAATAATAATAATAATAATAATAATAATAAAAAACAAAGACAAAATAGTGCCATCATTCTAAACCCATGTCTACATTTATACTGAAGATTTCAAGATGGATTTCTTTTCTGAAAGTATGTTTGTTGAGGGCAATTTTCAGGTACAATTCAGTAGAATTTTGATGCAGTTCAATAAAATCACTGCTATACTTTTACACATACAAAGCAATATTTCTAAAACTAAAACATACATCATCATTTCATTGGGCCGAAATGCATAGATGACAATAAAATATCTATCTAAAATCTATACATTTGACAACATCTCAACAGTGTCAAGGTGTTCTTCAGGCTTGAGTTAAAAGAGCATAACAAAGACATCATTCTTCAATCATGTCAAATGTGAGGAGTGCTTTTTTATTTTATTTGAAAATAATCTCCTCTTCTTCTCCTTTCCTTTCCTTCCACCCTCTGATCTCCACAGAAACACTGGCCTGAGCTGGGCGCTGTTGTTAAATTCATGGCGTGTCACAAGCATGTGCATGCTGTTTTAAGAGTACACACGACTGTATATTAAGTGTGTGTGTGCGTGTGTGTGTGTGAACAACCATAAAACTCACGCAGTGACAGAGAGCACTCACTCTTCCAGTTAATAAAACACAAGGCCAAATATTTGCACCCTGATGCAAATAGAGCAAGAGGTGGCATGTGCACACGCACATACACACATAGACAAATGTGCTCACAAACACACACGCACGCGCACACACGCACACGCACACGCACACACACACACACACACACACACACACACACACACACACACACACACACACACACACACACACACACACACACACACACACACACACACACACACACACACACACACACACACACACACACACAATATGCTCTTGGCCTTGTGAATACAGTAATCGTGCGACTTGGTGATAAAAGTAGCTCCTTCGCGTGTAGTGGGCTTACTTTTCTTATTTCATCAATATAGCCTGACTCAAAGCAAACATAATTCTCACAAATGTTTGCCGTTCAACTTAAATGTTGCCATAAAGACACACAGACACACGCGGCCTTGAGAGCCTCTGTGGAAAGCGCTGTTTCTCACCTCCTGCACTAGATGGCACCATATCTGTGGACTCTTCCAAAGGGACAAACTACCTGTAGCTTCACCTCAGGATTTACACTTGAAGTAGCCCCACTACAAGGCAAGAGTGTTTATGGAAAAAGAGAATGGAGTCCAAGTGGGAACAAAGGTGTGAAGGTGTGAGTCTGTCTGTTCGCGCTGTCGCCATTGTTTATGTGGAGGTGCCAAACAGGTTGTTTTAAGTTGTAGGGGTGATAATGGAGTCAGCCAGCTGGAGGATGGCCTCACGCTGAGAGCTCTTAAACGGTCATCTCAGGAGTCTGGTGAATGTCTCATCCTGGAAAGGGTCAGTGAAGGGCCTTATCTAACCTCCCTGCTATCACAAAATAGTACAAAGAAACTAACCATTCCAACACATATTTTGTGTTGAATAGGTTTGGTTCCAACTCAGCGCTGTTATTGTTCACCCCAGTCAGTAAAGACTGATCTTCAGACGCAAAACTGATCTCAACACCAGTGAATGTAACAAAGTGACCGTATTCGTCTGATCATTTCTACCACTGGAATGTAGGCTAGATTACTGCATCTTATGACTGTACAATGTAAAATAATGTATATCCTCATGCTCAGATTCAGACATGCCATTACAAGTGGTGGGCCTATCGCATTACTGGGCATTCCTGACTGGTGTCTCCACAGAACAATCTCTGACTTTAAATCTGACAACATGGCGGAATGATTTTGACTTCATTTATATCAAATGGAAGGGCATGAGGACATGTCTTCTTACAGTCATGGCTCTACACAGACATTTACAGTCACGTGGCTATCGGTCTATTAGTCTGCTATTGGGCTACTGACAAGCCACGTCTGGGAGAATGCTTTGAGCTCTCGGCGCACATTTCTTTCTATCATATTGCAGCGAACTTCTGCTGTCATCTCTCCATTTCTCTCATCTGTCTTAATCTGCAGTACTGCAGTCTCAGAGGATGAGAGATTACTCCGTGCGGATGGGGTCTGCAATGGAAATGCAGTCTTTTTCAGTCTCCCTCTGAACTCAGTCTTTTATACATTCATTCTAATGTTGCATATTCAATTGTCTCTTTTCCATTTCCGCTTGGTTTGAAGAAGCTCTTGTCTGTACTGCACGTTCTTCCCAGGGGACTCCCTCCACTGCTACTAGTCCCCCATGCCTGTTTTCAATTGAGATATCAAGGCAACACATAATGATGATCCCAATTTAGCCCAAATCAAAAACAAGGCTAGGATTATAAACCAGATGCATGGATCAAAGCGGGACAGGTCAGAACGCATTAGAGATCCCAGCAGGTTGATGGGAGAGTACTGTAGCTGGACCGGCACTCTGTGTTGAGCACACGTGAGCTGGTTCTCCGAGAGGCCATGCAGCGGACACTTGTGAGTGCTGGCCCAGGGACAATAAAGGTTACCTTATCTCATCACGGGGACACACTAAGCAGCTTGAGCCCAGATGGACAGGGCCGAAGGCCATTCCTCTCCACATCATCTTTCCGTTTCACTCCTTCTCGGCTCATCCTCTCTCTCTCTGCCCTTCTTTTAGTCTCATCCTCTCCTCTTCCTTCTTCGTCAACTCTCCCTCTTTCCTCCACTCTGGATGACTTCATCTCACCTCCCCTTTCTTCTTTATATCTCTCTCTCTTTTTCTCTCTCTACATGGCCCTGAGACTTAATTTAAAACTCATTACTCTATCCTTGCCTCCCTCTCTCCTAACCTTGCATATATGCTTCCTCCAAACACACAACCCTATAAGCAGTCAGGAGGGAGAGAGAGAGAGAGAGAGGGACCATGGGTGACAGAGAGAGACAAAGACAGAATACTGACTTAGCTATTCGTAGAGAATGAGCTCCTCTAAATTATTGAGACAACATAATGTGTGACTAGAGAACCAGACACTCTGCTGAAGCCTCTAGCCTTACCACAGTTCAAAGGTCAACTCTAATAGGCTGAGTCCGCAATCTGGAAACATCAGGAAGGCATGCGTTCATCCCCAGTGCATGCACTTCACATGTGACTCAGAACTCCCCCTGTCAATGTATGGTTAACAGAAGCGACGCATAGAACCACCACGCTACAGAAGTAATATAAATGACCTTCTCCAAGCGGGAGGGGCAACTTCATCTATAAAGGGTTCTGTTGCTGTGTGATTTGTTTGACCGGCCAACCAGGTAATTATACTCTTCAATGGACTAGTCAGGTGCGCCAGGTGCAGCCGGTTGGGGGGTGGGGGGTGGGGGGGTGGGGGGGGGGGGGTGGGGGCACCTGTGGCAAAGAAAACAGAGAGGCGACACTCCCATAAGAAACCATGGAAAAAGATGGCAGCGCTTTGCCATGCCAGTTTATGGGAGTTTTGGAGCTGAAAACGGCCAATCACTTGGTCAGTAGGCAATGAGTTACTAGTGTACGCCCTCCAGCATCCAGAAATACATCCCACCCTCCTGCGATACAGCCATTCAGCATAGTTTTTTTTGGAACTATTGATCGTGTGGCGGCAACATCAAAGAGTGTCGCTACTCTCTCTTTCTATGGCTCTGCACCTGCGGAAATCAGCTCATTGCTTACCCTGACATTCACGTACTTGAATTTTTTTTTTATTGTTAGCATACTGGACATACATGGAATATTGTTATTTCCCATTCCCTAAAATACTTCAACGCTAAAGTAAAATACTGCCATATTGTGTTGTTATATTAATATTATATGCAACTTCTAACTTTACTATTATCTACTTTAAAGCCAAAAGAACAATTTGGGGGTTGCTAGCACACACACACACACACACAGCCTGAGTGCTCTGATGAACACACACACACACACACACACACACACACACACACACAGTCTGATCAAAACCGGTTTCTCTGTAAAACAATCATAGACCATGAGAAAGTAGAACAAACAATGGACAGGAAAGGGGAACACACACCCAATACTGACCAGTTTAAACCTGAAACACTGGAGTCTTTAACGGCTGGCGCGGTTCATGTCACTCCAGAAACACACACACCTGGAAGGAGAGATAGATGGAGCAAGACAGAGAGAGAGAGAGAGGAAGACAATAAGC
>NW_027468650.1:20705674-20817705 GCF_046254945.1 Alosa pseudoharengus | reverse complement strand
TGCACACACACACACACAAACACACACACACACATTAGAAGGTAATAATCACACTACTAACTTTCTCCTGACTAAAGCCCTGAGGACTATTAAAGGCGAAGACTGATGGCATCAGGAACAAACACACTCACAGTGAGAGAGAGAGAGAGAGAGAGCACAGTTCCATACCAGAAACTTTCTAATGAGGAGACACAGCACTCAAAGAATCCTCCAGAGTTAGTTTGTAACACCATTATGGCAGTGTGTGTGTGTGTGTGTGTGTGTGTGTGTGTGTGTGTGTGTGTCTGAGCGCATCATGTAATAATGTGCATAAAGAACTGTTTGACATCAATCATCTCCAACTGCCACACTACACCCAAGGCCGAGAACACAAACGTACACACACACACACAAACACAAAAACACACACGCAGATAGAAAAACATTGACCTTGAGGACAGCATGTACTGCTGCAACAGATTGCACTGTCAAAATGAATAAGAGGCAGTCTGTGTGTGTGTGTGTGTGTGTTGTGAGAGAGAGAGAGAGAGAATGTGTGTGTGTGAAAGAGAGAGAGATGATTACCATAGGAAAAAGGAAAAAGAGAGGAGAGGACAAGGAGCTGAGGATCTGCTGGACTGCACTGCATGTTCTGGAGAGGCATTAGAGTTGAGGCCAGCTCCCCACTCGGGCATCCACACTGCAGGGCCCAGGGAACCTCATTACACACTCAGGCGGCCCGGATTACAGGTGTGCTCCACCCAGGCACTCATATTAGCTTTCCAGTGGAGGGACCGTGCCAAGGTACGCACAAGCACACACACACACACACAAACACACACACACACACACACACACACACACACACACGTAGACAGACATATCTCAGTACTGACACACAATCAAGAACACACACACACAGACGTGCACGCACACACACACAAATATACTACTCTTCTGGGTAATCCAGTTGGCAATAGTCCAGAACGCTAGGGTTCATGACTGCTTACACTAGGTTGTCCTCCTCATCACCATTCATTCACTTAAGTACTTAACTGGTCAGTGAAAGCAACGGATGTGTTTGTGCGGATGTGTGGGAACAAGCCCTGGAAGAGAAAGGCGAAGTGAGAAGAGATGGGGGGGGGGGGAGAGGAAGAGCTATGGAGAGAGAATGGAAACTTGTGTATTCTTGTGTGTCAAGTATTTTTTTTGTGTGAGTGTCTGTGTCCTTTTCACTCTGTCCTTTTCACTCTCTATCACAGAGATGCCACTCCCCTTGTTGTCACAGGTTAACTTGCTTTCCTTCTAGCTGCTGAATTCCAGCAAAAGGACATGATGAGGCAAGCAGGCTGCTCTGGAAGATGATAACCGACATCAGATCAGTACTGTTTATGCCAGGAGTTTCATTCAGCACTGCTCACGTAACAAACACAAAGGTCCTAACACCTACACACATACAGCACACACACAAACACACATACAACACACACTCAAACACTCTCACACACTCTCACACACTCTCACACACTCACACACACTCACACACACACTCACACACACTCACAAAATGCCATCCACACATACGCTGAGCTTTGCCAGCCGGCTGGTTCACCAGTGCCCCAGATGGTAGTTGACGGCGTGGAAAGTTGGATCATGATGTTCACTTAAGAACTTTCCCTTCTCTCTCATATGGCTAAAATAAGCTCACGCACCCTTCACCTCTATGCGCACCTGCACACTGACAGGGGAAGCCTAGCAGCTGTTACAGACACACATACATACACAAACCCATACACCCACACCCGCACCCACACACCCAGCCCCACCCACACACACACATACACACTAGGGATGGGCATTCGATTAAATTTTCTTAGTCGATCGTCAGGAGAATTAACGATCGACTATCGATTAATCATTAATATTTTTATATTAAAATTCATTATTTATTTCACGTTTTATAAATTAAAAATGCAATGGAAATACAAAAATACATCGTGTTTTTCCTCGATGAGATCTTTATTACAAGAAGAAAAACTTGTGGCAGTTAAACTGGAGGTTTGGTTAGGCTAAACTTGAAGATATGGCCTATGCGCTGTGGTGCTCTAAAGGCAGCGAAACCTACAGCTGCGAGCCGACGTTCTTAAACAGAGACCTTGTCGCAAAATCAAAATTCCATTGGAGCTCCAAGCGGATTTGTACACGCAGCCTTACACTGTTTACAGCTCTTCGAGTAACTGTACAATGTACACTTATGGGGTGGGTGCTTGCATTTCTTTAGGAATCCGCCGTCTTTAGACTGAGAGCAGGATGCACCGCCAGAGACATTAACCAGGGTCGGATGCACATTGCTTAAGTGGTAGCCTAGGCTACATCATTTGAGTCGTGGCCATGTTGTAGGCTACTTATACACGGCATCGCAGTGTTTGCAGTGAACTAAGTCGTTATTTTTTTTTAAATCAAAATGGTTGCACGGCACAGTTCGCTGTGACCTCTTCATGATTAGGCCTACTTTTGAAATCAAAACGGAAACTCGCAGGTAACTGACTATGGCGTCAAATATTGCCCTCGGGTGGTAAAATGTTTAATTGCTGCCATACAGTGAAATTAATTTCATTGCTTCAAGACTCATACTACACAATGCAACCTGCATTAGTTTAATCGATAACAAATTAACGTGATCGACGAAATTCTTAATAATCAATATTGATCGTCGATTAATCATGCCCATCCCTAATACACACACCCAGCCCCACCTACACATGGAGCCCCACCTACACACACACACACATATATATATATATATATATCTGCAACTGTCCAATACCCAACACCAATCAAAGACACACTACAGAACAGTGGACAAATATCATAGGTCATGTGATCTAACACCTATAAAGTACACAAAAAAAATGTCAGATCAAACTCTTGGCCTTGGTAAGAGTAATGCTGATGATTAGGGCCACCTGTGTTCTGTAACCTTTGGTGGAGGCAAGTTGTTAAGAGCCAGTAGCTTACTGCTGATAAAAAAATTTGGAAAGGGGTGGTGCACGTGTGCGTGCGCGTGTGTGTGCGGATGTGGGTGTGTGTGTGAGTGTGAGTGTGTGTGTGTGCACACATGTGTGTCTCTGTCTGACAGAGCTGTGACCGTCTGCCTGGAAACCCCCCAGACTTTTCCAAACTGACTCAAATCACACTCCGAGACATCGACAGTCCCATGACAACTGGATGTCTGTGAGGGGGACGTTTCGGGACAGTCCTAATGTGTGTTGTGTTAAAAGTTGGACAATGCTCCGGAGTTCCACTGGAACACTAATGGGATATGATAAGAGGAATGCTTTGCTCCAAAGGAGCCTTTGTGCTGCCATTTGAGGCCTTTATTGGCTATGAGGGATGCAGTGAGTGTGTCACTGGCCTGGGTCTGGTGTACATGTATGCAATGACTGGCCCTTTTATTTTTAGTGTGTGTGTGTGTGTGTGTTAGTGTGTGTGTGTGTGTGTGTGTGTGTGTGTGTGTGTGTGTGTGTGTGCCTTTATGAGTAATTCTATGTGCAATGGCCGGCCGCTTTGAATGAATCGCTCCAAATGAATGGATGCCATGTGCAAGTGTGCTTGTAAGTGTGAGTGTGTGTGTTCTCATTGCATGACTGTGCTCTGGGCACTACAATGAAGGCCATTGTATCTGAGCCCCAAACACGACCACAGTATTGCACCCCAACTCTACAGACCCTGTACCACTCCCCCTGACCCCAATCTGCCAGCAAGCGCACACACACACACACACACACACACACACACACACACACACACACACACACACACACACACACACACACACACACACACACACACACACACACACACACACACACACACACACACACACACACACACACACACACACACACACACACACAATCTCTTCTCTCCCTCTATCCACATCATTCCATTCTCAATGTCTTCACATAACCTCCAATAGACAGAGGTGGGGAGGGGGTGCAGAGGGAAATACCTCCATTGGTTTGAGACCTGATAAGTATGCAGAAGAGTTTGTGTGTGCTAGTCTACGGCCGAGTAGTGTACCACTCTGTGTCCAGCCGTCTGACTGTAATTCAAAACCATGGCCTGACCAGACAGCTAGTTGTGAGATACACAGAATCAAAGATTATTAAAAATAACTCTGTTTTATGGCCAGTGCTGAGCAGACCTGCAGTGCTGTAAACATGCCACACTCAGCCTTACTCACTCCGAGATGCTCCACTGAGGATGGATTTGAAGGCTGGTTCTGTTACCAGTAGAGCTACTATCCTACAATACTGTATATTATAATAGTTTACTCTTAAGTCTAATACACTTAAAAGTTGCTGAATAGTTGCTGAATCTTTTATATACAGTCCATGTGCTGAATAGTGAAGCCACACTGCCTTGCTTCCATAGGGCCAATAGTCTGTACTGCCTAGTGTTTGGCAGCACAAGCAGGGATGTAGTGGAGGCTAAACGCAGGTAAACGCAGGTAAACACAGTTTACCCACCTCTCGGGGCTATGTGCCAATTTCAGAAATAGAGTTTATCCAAATCTTATTAGAGTTTATCCACCTCTCAAAAGAGTTTATTAACCACTTGCAACTTTTAACATTTAAAAATCACACCGTTTTAACCACTTTCACAATATGTACACTCATCAACACTCTAGGAACCATTTAATACCACATTGGACAATAACCTCCACCATCATCAAACTTGTTCTGAATGCCTTTTTTTTTTAAATCCGATACCGCATGGCGCAGTCCACCTCACCGAAATCACAGAATTCATAGTTTACCCGCCTCTTATTTTACCACAACACCCCTGAACACAAGAGAGGAATCCCTAGAGCAGTACCGAGAGGAACTGGACTTTGAGAAGCTAGGGATGTTAATGGCACCTTTATCCAGACCACTAAACCAATGAAATGCTCAATGGTGGTCAGCTTATAGGAGGCTCAGCAGTCAGTTAATAAGAATCCCATTGGCCAGTTAAACAGCAGTACATTGATCAGACAGTAATCTGATTAACGAGTTAAGTTTCAGAGGTATCTTGGCAGATACTTATTGGAGACACCGAGGGGACGTAACAGTGGCGTTACAGAACAAGGGACAGAAAAGGCTGATCCATGACCGGCTCCCACAGAGACTGTGTCCAGCAAACCCGAGAGCCTTAACAATGATAGTGCTCAATGGCTCAACATAAGACAATACTCAACAGTTGACTAAGCACTAAGAATGTTGCCATGTTTGCAACTGATTCTTGTTTTGTAATGGTGGGCTAACCATTAAACGCCTTTATTTGGTAATTGCTAAAGTAGGTAAGGGGGGCTGTCAGCTGACATGTAGGTTTGAATTAGCTCAGTGGTGAAGTTTAAAGACACGAATCACATGAGACTGGATTTCATAAAGCCGAGATGCCTTTACATGGTAAAATGAGGGCCTGGACCAAGGGAAAGACTGCAGGGGCTTAAACAAATAGTGTGAGTTGCAAAGCCCCATCTCAGAGGCTGGAAACCAGAGTAGCTCTGCCATCGGAGGCCAAACTTTACACCCTCAGCAGGGCCAAATAAAGAGACGCCCTTTTCTCTCTCAAACACAAATACACAAACATACACACACACACAAAGACATGCGCACACACACACATGCATACACTCTCTCTCACACACACCTATTAGATACAGCTCATTTAGTAGGTGATTTTTAAACAAATCCTTTGTGAGGCCCGGATTCATGAGGAAGAAAAATCGTTTTAGAGCAACGGTCAATTTAATTAGAGACCTTTTCACCTCCCTGCAATCTGGCTAATCTCTAAGAGAGTGACTATGCAAATTAATTTGACTAAAGTCATTATAACAAGACTTCTTTGGACACACTGAAACGTAGTAGTATGCTGGCACACAGTCACAGACACATGGGAGGGAGACCGAGAGAGAAAGAGAGGACCATAGTGTGTGACATCAATTCCATATGCTATCTAAATAAACTGGCCTAGCCTACATGTACTCTACTGATTTCATCCCCATCCTAAACTCACAAACACTTTTACACACAGTCAAAATATTACTCTAATACACAACAACTATTCCCTTAAGACGTTAAGGGCACACTCACTACCATTATCTAATCATAAATGTTTAATATACACACACACACACACACACACACACACACACTTCACAGTGCCACACACAGGGGGACTGTCTTTCCATGCCATGCATGACTGACTGTGCAAGGGATACTGGAAATCTGTACTGAGCAATCTTAGTCATGTGTTCGTCATACAATTGTCTTTAAGTGTGTTATGGGGGTTTATGCTTTAAGTGTGTTATGTACTACACTTGACCATTAGTCATTACTTATTTATTTATGATGCCTTAAGCTGCATTGTGAGCACGCAGACATTTCATTTTTTGACTTAATGCACCTTGAAGAGCTACACTTATGGACATGTTTCCTACTCACACGCTCCAGTCATGATCTTTTTACACATGCTTGAAGGTCCTCCTGTTCCAAAGTATGTATACCATTTCACTACATCTGTTTTCATTCTCTTGCAGACACTATAAACTATCTCTACACCTTTCCAGCAGACACTGTACAACCAGGGGAGTTGGACTGTCAAAGTCCTGATGAACTGGAACCTATCTGGCTTTAGCTGTATCAGAAGGGATTATGTAGCGTCGTCTAGATGAAACGTCCTGAAGTTTCCCAGATCAAGTGTGGGCCGACACTCTCTTCAGAGCTTAGTGTCAACCTTTCAAAGATCAGAGACCATCACTGCAGAAAGCCACTATACTACACTTCCCCTTAATTATAGGCGTAACGATCATTTCAGATATCTTCAATGGAAAGAGTGCAGAAAGAGTCAGAAAGAGAGAGAACTAGTCAGAAAGAGAGAGAGAGAGAGAGATGGGATGGAGGGAGCAAAAGAGAGATATAATTGTCGTACAGTAAAAACCCCAGATTACAACCTGTGAGATGAGCTATTGCTGGAAACAGAAATCCATTGTTGTCAAGGAAGTGCAGACCTGACCTTAAAATGAAGTGTAAACAAAGGGTCTGCTGAAAGGAGCTTAGATAGCCTTTTTCCTGTCCGTCCATCCTCAAAAGGCCTGTCAGTGGCAGCTGAGTGCAATCTCCCAGCCTCGTGGGTCTTCCTCTGACCAAACCACATTAGCGTGCGTGAGCTTTTTTCGGTGCGCTTTAATGACCTGACTAAAGCTCCATTTCCCCCTAGAGGGACACAATAACAGTTAGCTCTGGGTGAATGCCTCGGCTATGCCGGAACAACCAATGCAAATGACAGTGATATGATACCTGAGCGCTCGGCTCCCAAAACCACAAAGCGCACAGTTAGTCAAACCAAGAGGAAAGAGAAAGGCTGTTCAAATTGTTCTTTCTGTTTAGACGGTTCTATGTCTTTTCAGGTTTTCCTTGTGTTTTTGTCCTTTATCATGAACGATGGCTGCTTTGTGACTGACACTTCAATATTCACTGTAACTTGATCAAGTATGACCCCTCCAGGCTACCATAGCAAGTCTTGTTTTTCTAGCTCATGGTAGACTAGTTTTCCAGGCAGTGAGCGATTTGTGGGCTGGCTAAACACACCTGGAGACAAAACACCTTTCCTACTTAAAAACAGCCACACAAAGAGCCAAGCGCCCACACACACACACACACACACACACACACACACACACACAGACACACAGACACACAGACACACAGACACACAGACACAGACACAGACACAGACACACACACACACACACACACACACACACACACACAAGTATGCCCTGTATGACACCGCACCATAGATCATCATGGTTCTTGCATATGAGGAACTAAAACTTATGACCAAGAGCTCAGTGGTCTGGCCCTCAGCTGCACACAGTCAGCACACAGAGTTCTCGTCAATAGTGACCTCTGTGTACTGGAAAGGACTCCGGCGAGGACCCAGTCATGACAGAGGGTATGGCCGAGCAGTGCCTGCTCAAAAAGAGCTGTGTTCCACATAGACAATGGCACTCTGTTCACAAACTTCCAGGCAACTGGTCGCAATTTTATGTAATCTCTCTTTTTTTTCCTTTTTCCGCTTCGGTGATCAATCCTCCTCCATTTATATTATGCAAGCAAATGGTTTGCATATTTGATACACATCTTTTTGATGCTTACAATTTCCTTCTGTTCCAGTATTCTAGCAATTACAGCCCCGCCCCCCCACACACACACACACTCTTTAATTATGTTACAGGCCAGTGGCTTTGGGCACCCCTTTAGAAAGGCGGCGCTGGTAGAATGGTTGGCATTGTCTGTCTGCAGAATGACTGACTTGTAGGAAACAGTAGGAAACAGTAGGGAGAAAGAGGGAACGAGAGAAGAAAAATAGGGACAGAGAATATGTGGGGTCCAGGGAGTGAGAGAGGGGGAGACTGTGACATACAGTCATTTATTATAATGGAAACCAGTGTACAAGAATCAGAGGCTGAGCTCTAGGGAGGAGGAAAGAAAAGTTAAACTCACCATTGGTGGTGATAGCCTACATGCATACTGCTGCAGCCAGGCAAGGCAAACAACGCACATGAGAGGTGACAATGGCACCATTAAAATGTAATCTAAAACAACTAATATTTCGCGAAATGCCGAAATGATCCTGTACTCAACCTCAAAGCATAGTAGTGTTTCACATTATTTACCAGATATAGGCTTACACACAAACAAACAAACATACAAATAAACAAACACACACACGGCAAGGCTAGTAGCCTTTTAGACAGACACACATTCAGAGACAAAAACACAAATGGCAGTCTAAGCCCACACACACAAACAGGCTAGACCATCATCCATATGCGCCACAGTAGTCTCCCTCCCAACATCTGTTTTGGCTATTTCTGCCTGCCTGTAATTGTCCTGACAGCAACCTCAGTCCTGGAGATCACTCAGATGCAATCATAAACACTCAGAGTCTGTCATTAGCGGCAAGCAGAATGATAACACACTGATACAAGGTCACGGAAACACACACACACACACACAGTATGCATTAAAACAAAACTCATAACTCATAGACATAGACATACCGGTATGCAAACATACTGACACACACATTAAGACATCATAAATAAGGCCACTAACACAAATACACAAATCATACACACATACACACACATGCATGGTATGAGTGGGGGACATTTTTTCCATGGGCCACTGGCGTCAGGACCTTAAATTAAGTCACCACGCTGACTGAGCCCTGTGGCCTGGGTAGCCGGCTCCTCCTCTGGGTTTAACCCACAACAGTGCCGACTCACTGTTGACTCGGAGCCGACAAGCCACACATCAGCAGCAGTGTCATTCCACAGACTACAGTCGGCAAATGGGAGGGGGGTGGAAACTGGAGCGTGGTGGAGGGTGGCACGGAATGGCTGACAATAGGCCAGAGAGAAAGCACATGCATCTGCGGGGATTCACACTCCTCTCACACACATCTCTGCCTGGAGCCTGAAAAATAGGGGTATGAGTCTCTCTCTCTCTGTGTGTGTGTGTGTGTGTGTGTGTGTGTGTGTGAGTGTGTGTGTGTGTGTGTGTGTGTGTGTGGGTGTGGGTGTGTGTGGGTGTGTGTGTGGCCCTCAAGTATTTATGACCGATGCGCAGCGAATCGGCGGTCATATAGGTTTAGTCAGATTTTTTTTTTTCTTTTTCGCATGTCCAAATTTCCGTCAAGGATTCCCAGGACACTGAAAGACCGGGGTACACGAAACTTGGTGGGGCATGTAACCCCACATGGATAGCATGAAACCATCGTTTGCCCCCCCCGCTGGACTGGACCCCCCGAAAGGAGGGTAGGGCAGACACAGTTTTCTGTGAATATCTCGAGAACCGTAGGGTCTAGGAGGACCATTTTTTTTTTGTATGTTGATCTCAAGAGGCCATGTCAACCCATTCCATAACCACTCATTTCATGTATAGCGCCACCTAGTTAAACACAAAAAAGTAAAAATGAGATGTTGTAATCGCAGGTATCTCTGGCTGACATGGTAAAAAAACTGCACGAAATTGGAAGTGTAGGATCAATATGACACCCTCTGAATGCACGCCAAGTTTCGTGGAATTCCGTTCATGGGGGGCCACACAATAAATTAATTTATGTTACTATACACCAACTGGCCTGTAGGTGGCCGGAGACAGTTTTCTGTGAATATCTCGAGAACCGTAGGGCCTAGGAGGTCCACCTTTTTTTGTATGTTGGTCTTAAGGGGGCATGTCAACCCATCCCATTACCACTTATTTCATGTATAGCGCCACCTAGTTAAAAATTAAAAAGCAAATAATTAGGTGTTTTCATCACAATATCTCTGGCTGACATGGTAAAAAAACTGCACGAAATTGAAAGTGTAGGATCATTATGACACCCTCCGAATGCATGCCAAGTTTTGTGAACTTTCGTTCATGGGGGGCCTTACAATAAAATAATTTATGTGTACATTTAGTGACCGTACACCAACAAGGATTCCCGGGACATTGAAAGACCGGGGTACACGAAACTTGGTGGGCATGTCGTTTTTCGTTTTGATCTGTAGCCCCCCCGCTGGACTGGACCCCCGAAAGGAGGGTAGGGCAGACAGTTTTCTGTGAATATCTTGAGAACCGTAGGGCCTAGGATGACCAATTTTTTCTGTATGTTTGCCTCCAGGGGTCATGTTAACCCATTCCATGTGCACACATGTGCATAAACAGATACACACGCACACACATACATTCACAGTAATCATACGTATGACACATACTCACACAGTAGACATATGTACGCATGCATGCACATGCACAAACACACATACGCAGGCAAACACACAAGCACGCACACACACACACACACACACACACACATAAACATAAACGTGTACACGCACACATACACAATTCAAGAATTTCTCAGAATTATGAACAGGCAAGATGGGGGTGGGGTTGTATAAAATTAATTTTACATCTGAAATCTATGAACTAATCATGTTTTGGTACTTGTTGTCTAGCAGATACCAGTGAGAATTGAGTGTGGATAATGCAATTTAGTGAGACAGTTAGAATCATATAGCCCTTTCAGAGTGATTTATTTTTGTGGAAAAAATGTGCTGGACTGGGCGGCGGTCATATTTTGTACCGCTCTGTGGTACATCTAGTTACATTGAAGGTATGGTTAGGCATGAGGTTCTGCTTTACATCTGTGCAGTCAGTGGTGTGAACTGTCCCAAATTGTGCATATCTATATCTAAGAATGTGTGTGTGTGTGTGTGTGTGTGTGCTAAGCTAAGCACTTGACCCTGTCAATGAGATTTTGGCGGTGGAGGGTGAAATTGCTCTATTATTACTGAGAACACTCAACACACATACAGAGAGAGCGAGAAAGTGAGTGTGTGAAAGAGAGAGAAAGAAGAAAAGTAGAATTGTGAAAACGTTGTGTGTGTGTGTGTGTGTATGTGTGTGTGTGTGTGTGTGTCTGTGTGTGTGTGTGTACTGGGCCACAATAAGGAGATTATCAGATGGTGTGCACACACAAACACATATTATGTTAAACACAGGCACACACACAGTCTTCAGAAAACTGTTCCAAATGCCCGCTGAAAAGAAGCACCAGTGTGCTGAGGCACAGAGAAGGAATGAAAGATTGGATGGATAAAAGAGAAAAAAAAGGAAAAGAAAGGGAACTTTCCTCCTCAGCACAATCCTAAGAGCTGAACGCATCCATCCTCTCACCACTCCTTTTCTCTCCCTCCTTTTCTCTCCCTCCTTCCTCTGTTCCTCTTTCGTCTCTCTCTAATTAGTGTTCGCACAGGGAGGCAGCACGAGTCTCACACACATACATGTACACACACACTCTCTCTCTCTTGCTCTCTCACACACACTGAATGTTCAGCTGGGCAAACTGAGCAGTAGAGCTGACAGGTGTTTACAGGAGGAGAGCACACACTGGTACCAGCCTGATAAAACAGCCAGCTGTACACCTAATCAGTCAGTCCTGCCTCCCCCTCCACACACACACACACACACACACACACACACACACACACACACACACACACACACACACACACACACACACACACACACACACACACACACACACACACACACACACACACACACACACACACACACACACACACACACACACACACACACACACACACACACACACACACACACAAATTGCCCACTCAAATATCTGTTACTCTACCTTTGATCAGATAAGCACAGTATAATCAATGCAAATGAGCAGTCAGAGAATCATCGATCCTCATCCACATCTATCCTTTAAACACTTGGTACAGCTCTAAGGACATCTCTTTATTGTCTCTAGGACGTCTCATTATTGTCTCTAGGACGTCTCATTATTGTCTCTTACTACGTCTCTCACTCCATGAACATCGCAGGTCAGCAACCATGTACTGCAGTATGCATGCAATAACAAAGAATATGTGCAATAGTGACTTATTTTCAATAATATCAGTACATTATCTAGCTTAGTTTTAGAAATTAAATCTACAATTCTGAATACATACATGACTTGCCTTTTAGCTTATTCATAATTATATTCTGAATTCTCTATTATTATTAATTAAATAATAGAGAATTCACTAATTCGTTTTTCTTTCCTTTCACATCTTTAAACTTCCAAAATGTTCTTGAGGAATTCAGTTCCTTTTGAATCACCCTAAAATTCTCACAATCGATTGCTCAGGATTTCTGCTCTTGATTTTGTATTTGCTACCATGTTATACTGATCTTAGTTGCTGTTTTGCTGTAATGTTTTCCTTGGATATATGCTTTAAAAACTACATAAGCCCTGTGCAGTCCACACAGGTTTGACCTTTAGTTCACATCTCAAACACAGATGAAGACACACACACTGACAGAGCCAAGAATTATTTATAGGGGCACACAATCCAAAACAGGAGGACTCTGATTTACAACAAGGGGCATAACTGTGTCATGTAACATTGGCATCAGTTATCATTAGGCCACGGAGTTAGTTGGCAGCCATAGTGATTTTTATGTGAGTTCACCTTGCTCTGAACGACACAGAAAGCTGCACTCACCTCTGCTGTAAATTATGTTTTATTTATTTAATGCTTGGCTCTTACAACTCGCCATACTTTGTATCGCTGAAATGGGACGGCAAGACGTAGGACTTGTGTTTAAAACCACATCCATGAATAAAAATAGAATCATAACCATGCCGTCTAATTTTAGGATCACCTCCCCACCCCAGAAACCCCCAACCCCAATCCCGAGTTGGCTGAATAATTCACAGGGAGCCATCCATGGAAAGACTTCATCTATAAACCAGCAGGAGCATAAACAAGGCAGGTTGGTTAGGCTCTCTCTGCTGACTATGCCTCAGCCATCAATGCTCTGCAAACTACACTAGACGATCTCCCACGGAGATTCTGATATGCAATGGACTACATCCCAAGCTTTCCTTGCCTCCAAGCACACATGAATTTCTTCAACATAAGCCCACAACAAATGCCTGAATACAGGCTAACATTCAACACATTAAATAAACTCTAAAAAATGGCAAACCCATCTAAACACAACCTCTATAAACATGAGTAAATACAAAAGCTAACTGCAAAAGCTTCAACAACACTGACTCAACAGAATATTAAATAATCTTAAATATTAAAATATGCATTGTTTATTCAATAAACCATTTTATTCCATTGTGCCCAGAAATTCAAAGATAATTTTCATATGGTCTGTGGCTATTATTTTGATGGACTAATTTACTGTTTGACATGTTTGAAAAAAAATGGTTTGTGTTATCTGTGTAAAAGTTCAATGTAGCAGCCTATAGCATAGGAATGGGTTGGCTTCCCCAATTGTGTTTTCTAGGAAGGTACTAATTAGAGTCTTTGTGGTCTTTGAAGAGTGTGTGTATGCTGAAACAGTAAGTATACCTCAAACTCTACCACTGTACTACTACTCAACCACCCATAATTTCCAAAATGCATCCAGACATGGCAAATGAAGGCTTCCTTGTTGGAGGTGTGTGTGTGTGTGTGTGTGTGTGTGTGTGTGTGTTGATATTCCTAAGGAAACATAGCCATGCCCAAGTATAAGCCTAGACACCACTGCACTATGCTGTGCTGTGCTTTGGGGTTGAATATCAGAGAATGAGAACGCTACTACAGTTTCACAAGGCAGTGCCATGACCTGCTGTACGCAGAGCCTTACCCCCTGCTGCTTCAGACATGGTGGGAATCACATATACATGACCCCGACGTAACACCCCCCCAACCCCACCCCCACCCCACACACACTTTTCCCACACTCTGTACTCTGCTCCTGGGGTGTCTGATGTTCTGCCTGTTGCCGGCAGACATGTGGGGGTTCATGTTTCCTTGGGGCCAAAGGAAAAACACACTCTTCTCTTACACCACTGCTGAGAACAGAGCTGCTCTGGCCAGCCAGGCACATGTGTCAGCATGTCTACGGAGCCCCATGGACTGACTGTCTGATACATATGATATATTTTCATTGGAGTTGTGATACTGCGTGGGCCACAGTCACAAGTACAAGATTGTCTCTGCAGGAGGGGGGAGGTCCACTGGCTGAAGCGTGTAGAGAGGAATGTATGTATTGTGCTCTACAGATGTATGGTTGTGCTCTACAGTCCACACTAGTCCGAATCAGTTTTAATACAGATTTTTCAGAACAAATCCGATCCGTGTCCACAAACATCGTATCAGGTTTGCAGTAGATACGATGTGCGTCCATATTACTTATTATTATTATTGATACGCAAATCTCTCAGCCGTTTACCGTTTGTCAAGTCCCGCATCCCTATGTTACTGTTGCTAGGTCAGATAAACAATGGCCATGCAATGTTAAAAACCTGCATTTATACTTGTAGTTCTGATTCTTCAGAATCATGACAAACGTACAGTCAACACATGGGTTATTGTCTGCTAAGATTAGCGAACAAAGGAACAAAATAGCCAACCTCATGTGATGGACAATATAGAACATGAGGTAGCCTACTCCTTTACTGGAGCTGCACTCACAGCAAGTCTGACTGCATCTGTGTGACAGCATGTGACTGTGTATGTGAGCATGTGCATGCATGCCTCAGAGAGTGTGTGTGTGTGTGTGTGTGTGTGTGTGTGTTTGTGTGTGGAAAGTCCATAGGCTTTGAAAGTCACCTGCCCACACAGTGTTCCCCAGACCCCTTTATAGCAGTGGTGAAGTCTAGTTAGCTGTAGTGGATATACTGTGATGTAGTAGTTAGCTGTAGTGGGTATACTGTGATCAACCCCAAATGTTAATAAATGTATCCTTGCCAATTTTAAGTAGGTATACTGAGATGGTGATGCTTTTTAAGTGTGTATACTGCGTAGTCCTGCATATCATGTAGACTACACCACTGCCTTAGTGTGAAATAACATAGGCTACCAGAGCCACTAGGAAAATATCTAAGCTTATAGGTGTCATGCAGTAAGTTCCGCTATTACAGGGCTTTCCGCAAGGACATTTTCTGTGCTTGAAGTTAGGCTCATCAGACATTTTTAAAGATCTAATATTATATAGGCTAAACGCCTACTGTCAAATCTCGTCCCACGCCTGAATTCAGGCACAGTGTTTTTAACAGTTAGCCTTGATATCTAATGTGTTTTGATTTAATTGTCAGAAAAATATAGCCTGACAAGCCAGACCCACATTAAAATGTAGGGTCTGGGCACTCACCGTTCGCAGTGCTCAGTCCGAGGGGCGGGATAATCGGTTGTCTTTCAAATTCCCTCTGCACGCAATAGGACAGCGCTGAGTCCCATGCGTTTTCCCACCAGCGGAGCTAGTTGGCTAGTTCAAACTTTTGCCAACTTAAAGCAAGCTTAACTCGTGTCACACTGTTAGCCAAAAGCAACATCCATCTTCTTTGTTTTCAAGTAGCAGGGAATTCAAGCCAAACCGTTGCAACTCATTCTCATCAATCGCATCAATCATTATGTTAAGCCCGCCTAACGACTCTATACACGATTTGATTGGCCTGATAGAAGTTTAATTTTTCGAGCTCACAAGCCAACGGAGAGTTGCTAGACTAGCCCTGGAAGCAAATGTAATTTGCTGCCGCTAGGATGCGTCTAGATTTCTAGGCTAGGAAAAATACTGTTTTTGCTCAGTATGAACCGAAATGAAAATCATTCTGTTTTCAGTCCCTCGTGTGTGCGCACATGCACCAATAGTATCTGTGTATGTGTGTGTGTGTGTGCGCACCAATAGTAGCTCTGTGTGTGAGAGAGTGTCTGATAGTTTGAGTGTAGGAGCTGGCTGTTGACCTGAGGGATGTCATGTGAATGACCTTGTGGCTTGCAGAAAATGTGTCAATAAGCTGTGTGTCCCTGATTGCTCCGCTCACTTACTCTCTCTCTCATACACACACATACACACTGTGCGCACACACCATCTGATAATCTCCTCATTGTGGCCCAGAATACACACACAGAAGCATTTCTCACAATTCTCTCTCTCTCTCTCTCTATCTCTCTCTCCTGGTTAAGCATTTATCTTTAGTTCAGCACTGGCCTGCATATGGAAGGACTGATTTGGACTGAATAACAGTGAAATTACTGGTTAAGCATTTATCTTTAGTTCAGCACTGGCCTGCATATGGAAGGACTTATTTGGACTGAATAACAGTGAAATGAAGGTGGCACTTGAAACTGGACTTCTCCAGTTCTGTTTTTCTCTTCATCTACCTCTACACTCTCCGTCTGCCGGTCCTCTCTCTTACTTTCTGATGAAAGGCATTCCATTCATTAGACCTGCATAAAGACAGGCGTTATCCCTGCTAAGCCAGTCAGTCTGATTAGTGGAACTGTGTCACACCTTAAGATATGAGAGCTGACCTGCTGTCCATTCAGCTAAGAGGAGAGGCAGAACATGGTCCACTGTGCATGCGTGAGTGTGCGCGTGTGTGTGTGTGTGCCAGTGTGTGTGAGAGTGAGTGTGTGTAGGTCAAACTGAGCATGCAACATTGTGTCTGTCACTAAGTGTGCATGTCAAAGAGAGAAAGAATAAGTGTGAGTGTGTGCAAGGATATTGTTTCATTTCAGACAAGGATCGAATTACTTTCTCTGACTGACCAGGGAGAGCAGTTAACCTGAACAAAATCCCCCCTTGATCTGTTGGACTAACCCATATTAATAGAAGTCATTTTGCAAAACCGACAGGGCTTCACACACACAGACACACACACACACACACACACACACACACACACACACACACACACACACACACACACACACAGGGAGAATACTGACATGAAAGACAACTGAAAGACACATGAAAATCTGTGTGAGCCAGCTTGTTGGTGGCCGCTCATTAGAGGAAACAAAACACTACACTCTCCTTCCTGTTAATCAGGCTAGAGGGAGAAAAACGGAGTGAAGGAGACAGTGACTCTCAGAGACTCGTGACCAAGGGAGACCCAGAACACCTTTTATTTGGGAAGCTTGAGTCCCGTCCCAACTATTGAAAGGTTACAAGCTTTTCACATATACTTCTCACACACTTACAATAACACACGCCCCTCCAAAACACATTACAGTTTCACACAGTCTCTCTCTCTCTCTCTCTCTCTCTCTCTCTCTCTCTCTCTGTCTGTCTCTCATCAATCAATCACTCACTGCTGAGAGAGAGAGAGAGAGAAAGGGAAAGGGAAAGGGAGGAAACTTGGAGGGAGGGAGACAAACCTGAAAGTGATGGTCTATTTCTTAGCAGAGCTCCTCTCTGTTTGGCTGAAGCTCACATCCCAGGAGGTCAATTAGCAGCTGAGAGGAGATGGCCTGAGACCACAGCCAAATTAATTTCCATATTGAAATTAAGGATGTGGAACAGAGCACAATGTCCGGACGGACACATTCCCTTCTCTCACGGAGACAGCCTCCTTTTCTCATGCAACCACTCAAAGGCTCCCTGCCTGGGAGGGCCTGAGACAAAAATACCCTGGACCAAAAATGACAAAGTTCTAGCTTTTTCTCTGCTCTCGTTCTTTCTCTTCTGTCCGACACCCTTTCTTCTCAACAATTAGTTAGTCAGACACGCACATAAGAACCCATTTGTATTCTGGCTCTGTTCTCGTCTCTCATGTTTCCGCCACCATAACTTGGCTGATACGCCAAGACCACATCATCCCCATGAGGTGCAGAAACACCGCACTTAACTTTTCCCAGTCTGCACTATTCCCTGGAAGGGGAACGGTAGGGGCCGATGTACTAACACCAAAGCATCCGTGGACTTGGTCCCGAGATTATGAATGTGGCAGCAAGAGAGCGGGAACAGCAGCAGGGTGTAGCTCAAGAGCTGCATAGGAATCGGGCAATGGCAACAGACAGCTCCAGCAGCGTTTCCAGAGCCTTCCCACAGTATTCCCACAACATTCCCACAACATTCCCACAACGCTCCTTGGGCCCTGCCCGCCCCACGGCACTGACCTGTGGTTTTAGGAACAAAAACACAGGAATGCCAGTTATGCAGGGCCGCGGCGGAACAGAGGCAGGGCCAGGATCACCGAGGAGTGAGTGCAGACACCTGTGGCTGCAGCAGAACACACACACACATTTCCATGATGGATTTTCTATGTCAAAAACACACATGAGCAGATATAGATATCAAACCCCACCCAGACCACCCACAATTATCGATATATGTGGACAATTACAATAACAACCAACAAAATATGATCAAAACGTTATAATGTGCAGTCATGACATGCTATATATGTACAATCACACACACACACACACACACACACACACACACACACACACACACACACACACACACACACACACACACACACACACACACACACACACACACACACACACACACACACACACACACACACACACACACACACACACACACAATCCACTCACTGCATGGAACAGCAGCCGTGTGGAGAATGTCTGGCCCCCTGAGGTACTCAGGCTATTAATACACTCATGCTGGGGGAGCAAGAGCTCTAAGCTCTCAACCATTATTTAGGAGAGGGCAAAACTGAGTCTGTGTGCGTGCGTGCGTGTATGTGTGTGTGTATATGTTGGGGCAACAAGCATGTAATTTTCTTTATCCGTATGTGTGTGTGTGTGTGTGTGTGTGTACGTTTGTTTACATCAACAATCATCCAGGAGTACCTTGCATATGCAAGTGTTTAAATGTCCTTGAATGCTGACAACAGGACAACATAGTACCATTATAGCCAGAGAATCTGCATCTGCGGAGGTTGCATAAGACAGAATGGCTCTATGTGTATGCACTGTATATATGCTACTGTGTGTGGGGACAGAAGGGGGTGGACAAGGACCCTTAAGCCAGCTTGACCCTTTGTCAGGGTCACAGCCGTGTCACTTCTCTCGAGAGCATTAACAGCCCCTTACTAATCTCCTCTGGAATCTTTTTGAGACCAGAGGATTCCACATGCAACACCGCAGACCCGTCAGGGGAAAGCTAGATTAAGAAAAGAGGAAAGAAAGAGCATCGCGAAACGTGTGGGAACGAGGGAAGAAAAGAGAGGAACAGGTAGAGGAGGAAGAGGTTGAGGGCACGGTGGCTGAGTCCTGTGGTATAGCCAAGGATGAGGTGCCTGGCGTTCCCTCACAGTGCGTAAATTACTGACAGTTTTAAAGGTCAAAGCTGGATGATCCTACAAAGTACACAAACCCAACTGACAGCTAAGCAGTCTACTGACACTTCGGAAAAAGATAGAAAAAGAGGCGGGACGGGGGACTAGAAAGAAGGATGTATGCAGGATGAGTGATGTATTTAGTGTGACAGTGATGTACTTAGCATGACAGAAATTAACCTTGCAGCTCTCACGGCTCTCTAATAAGGTATCAGGACATAGATCCTATAAGGACCACAATACTGCAACTTTAGACACATTGCTGCGATTCGAATTTTTGCTTACTACAAACCAAATACAGTATTCTAGATCTGGGTTTGCATAGTTTTATTGCATAGTTCTCTATCCTTTATCTTACCTATTTATTCTCTATTTATTCTACAGCTCTTTTATGACATGTCTCTGTGATGTTTGTAATGTCTATTGTCTGTCTGTCGTGTCACCTGTTTTGAATATAATATATGTCTTGTGAGACGTGCAATGTTGACCACATGAATTTCCCCTAGGGGATAATAAACTTTACCTTGACCTTGACCTTTTATGGACAATTGGGCATACAAGATCAGGGCACACGGATACTAGGGACCACTATACTGCAACTTTAGACACATTGCTGCGATTCTCATAAGTGAGAGGTTCTTTTATGTATTACAAACCAAATACAGTATTTTAGATCTGGGTTTGAACTTGTATGGACTTCGGCAGCTTCGAAGCTGAACAGGTTTTGAGGTTTCACCTCTGCTGACAATGTCATTCCCATCTATTTCAGGCGAACTCATTCATAAAGTACTCAAGTTACTTATTTAATAAATTATCTAGGGGTGTCAAACTCATATTAGGTAGTGGGTTGGATTTGTTGGAATGAGACCTTGTGGGGGCTGTCTCTGGTCTAGTAATCTCTGTAACAAACACACAATGCGTCTGACTGAGAAGGATCCAAGAACACCTGCACCGTTTCTGTATGAAGCAAATAAGAGTCTTGGAGACAAGTTAACCTTCAGCTTTTTTTACACCACTAGTGCATCACTTTGTGACCCCAAAGAGTCTGTTTGTTGGAGGGCTAGTAGATGCAGAAGGCTGGGCTATCGAACAAGGATGAACACATCAGAGCCACAAGGGACAGACCTAAGCAGGAAATCATCAGAGAGCAGACACCCCCCTCCCATCCAGCTCCTCTGTCTCTCAAGTCAAGGCCAAGGTCGCACTGACTGAGCTGTTGGTTGAAATGCTCCATTATTGATTTTGTGTCCCCTGATTTCGCCCAGAATAATGTCTCCTGATTCCATGCATCTGCAGCTTTGCCTCTTTTCAGGTAGGCTAGTAGTCTGTCCCCACCTGGAACCACAGCTTATTATAAACTATTCTCTAGGCCTGCTTTGAAACGAAATTAATGCAAATGATTCATTATCTCGTCACTACGTTTGGAAAGTTGTTGTAGGCCGTGTAGGCCAAAGTTTCTTACTATCGACTGCTTGCCTGTTAACTCACCTTGTTTATAAATAGCGAGTGGTTTACGCAACCTCGAAAGAATGTTTGACTCATGAAATACAGTGTGCCGTAAATTCATGCAGGGCAATTTTCCAAGAGGATACATGTCGGTTTACTAAGCAACTTTGTATGTTAGCAAAGTCGCCACTAGCTTCTACTATTGGCGCTGATGTTGGCTGAAGAATCCGGTTGCTTGCTTGAGACGGCGGCGGCGATGTCCGTGTCAAGCTCAGTGTAAACAATGCAGCGGAAGAAAAGTTGAGACAGTGTAGCAAATAGGCTACTCCACATAAAACAAATCTGTCTGATCATTATTTTGAATATCTATCCTACCTTCTGTTAAACAAAGGAATACGTGGTTGCATATCACAAACAACGTATCTTCCAGAAAGTGTGCATACGCAGTAAGATCTCTGAGTGATCTCATTCAGGACATAGGCTATTGTCATACAGTTTCCAAGGCTTGGAATCCAAGCAACAACATAACCTAAACGTCTCCGTCCTGTTGCACGGTCTAAATTACACTGCAACAGGACGGAGTGTAGCCTAAAACAGTCTCAACAAGTTGCAAGTTTACCCCAACAGCTTAAGCAACAGAGACATGGTTCAGTCCACATGAGTTCCCCAATAGTGTCTCCTCCTTTACTTACTAGCACTGCTTGTTGTGGGTTCCTCCTGTCACCGAGCTTCTTTCTTCACACTTCGTTTTAAACTTTTACAGTGCTCAAGCCTTTAGCGCACACAAACGCCACAGACAGTTAAAACTTTGAGTGATGTTTCTCAAGTCGGTCTGTGAAATACCGGGTTGTTATTTATCCGTATCTTCGCGACGCGATTCTTCTCCAAGCGAGACGCCCAGTCCCCGACACTCGTTCAATGGAGCAGCCTGGCGGAAGCAACTCGCTCCTTGATTGGCCCGTTTCCCAGCAAAAGGGTGGCGCTCATGCTGAATACGTAGACCTTAGTGGTAGTCTCAAATTATCAATCATGTTATTTCACGGCTCGCAATGTAATACATCAATAATTGAAGTCTTTGCTATCAATAAAGTTTGGTGTGACAGTAACCTGAAATTATGTCACACATTCCACCTGAGCGTATTACAATGTTGTCTGCTTTCAACTCTGTAGGCTACCCTAATTCGATAATGACTATAGCCTAAAAAGGCTTGTCAAATTGTCCAGGTTTTTGTTTGTTTGTTTGAAGTTTTGTCCTGTTTCCTGTTACTTTTAATTATTAGTGGCAAATCCACTTGCTCAGCCACGCATCAAACTGTTACACAACCTCCTGATCTTTGCATGCAGGGCCGCCCTGTAGTCCATGCGTGCCTGTCAGATGCCCCGAGGAACTAAACAGCACGGTCCGGTTTAACAAGGTTGAACGTGAATCGTGATGTTGATCGTCCACTGGCACAACTGGAAATGTTTTTTCGAACTTTTCATCTGAAAAAGAGACTATATTTAAACAATGCGCTTTCCTTAAGTAAAAAATGTATTCTTAAATTACCTCAGGATTTAGCAAAAGTATAAAGCAATATCGGCCTACTGTTAGAACACAGGCCTTATCCCATTATGTGAAAACTGATCACAGACCACATCACTTTTATGACAAGCAATCCTGTAGCAGCAACTTGAGGTCCATGAACAAATGAGTCCATCTCTCCAGTTAGCTGCCAGCTCTTACAGTTATTTATTACGGGTCTGTTCAGGTTTGTCATTCTCTCTCTCTCTCTCTCTCTCTCTCTCTCTCTCACACACACACTTTCTCTCTAAATACATTCTGGTTAATTGGAAGGGGGGTGTATCCTCTCCATAGAGAGCCGATCGGGTCCCTTTGTTAATTTAGACTACTTTTGGCGGCCACCAAAATGAATAATGTGAACGAGCCTTGTTTCTTGGTTATCTTTAATACCACTGAACAGTGGCACCATCTTGTGGTAATCATGATTATGTCAAGTTCCAGTTAGTTCTCTGTCCAATGCATGTTTGAGCTGTGCTGCCTGATCCCTGCATACAAGATGTTGGTTTGCAATAGCCCTGTTAATGATTAAAAGAAAGGTATGCCAGAACAAATGTGATCCTGAGGGGATTTGTAGTCAGTCATGGTTTTTAGCCCCTGCCATACACCTTTGAGGTCTCCTAGCTGGAATTTGGACTCCTTCTCTCCATATTCCCTCTTGACATCCTTCACTGCTTTTCTGACATTATATGCTGCTGCTTTGTAGTCATTCATATAGCCAGTCTCAGTCCTGATTTATATTGGCTGAGTAACAAAAAGGGATAATAGAGTAATAATAACAACAATAATGACAATAGATAGATAGATAGATTACTTTATTCATCCCCAAAGGTAAATTATGGTGTTACAGCAGCAATTAATAATATAAACTTTCAATTAATTAATTATTAATTAGCAATCTTATTAGTCTTATTAGCTAAAAACCATGACTAACTACAAATCCCCGCCCCCCTCCTCAGGAGGCGCAAGTAAGGAGTTGGTAAATAACCTCAACACTTTTTTTTGCACGCTTCGACACCTGCCGTGACCAAGTGGCCATTGCACCAAGGTGGCGTAGTAGGAGGGATCGGAGGACCACTCGTTCTCTCTGAACACGATGTCAGGAGGACATTTAAGCAAGTGAACACCAGGAAGGCTGCAGGACCAGACGAGATAGCTGGGCTGGTTCTCAAGGTCTGCGCCGACCAACTGGCACCAGTGTTCACAGCTATATTCAACCTGTCCCTGGCACAGTCCATCATCCCCACATGCTTTAAAAGGTCTACCATCATCCCCATACCTAAAAAGCCTAGACCAGCCTGTCATAACGACTATCGCCCAGTTGCACTCACCTCTGTGGTGATGAAGTGTTTTGAGAAGCGGATCAAGGCCCACATCTGCTCCTCACTGCCCAACACCCTGGACCTTTTTGACAGAGAGACCCCAGGTGGTGAAAGCGGGCAGGCACGCCTCATCCTCCCTCACCCTCGGCAAAGGGCCCCCCCCAGAGTTGTGTTCTGTCCCCTCTGCTGTACTCCCTGTACACGCAGGATTGTGCAGCCACCGCAGACTCCAATACCATCATTAAGTTGGCTGACAACACCGTAGTGGTAGGCCTAAATCCACAACAACGATGAGACGGCCTACCTGGATGAAGTGAGGTGCCTGACCCAGTGGTGTCAGAGAAACAATCTCCACTTCAACGTCAGCAAGACTAAAGAGATGCTGGTGGACTTTGGGAGGAAGTAGGCGTGGGACTACACTCCCTTTTCCATCAATGGGACCCCTGTGGAGAGGGTGGACACATTCAAATACCTCGGTGTCCAGATAACCGTAACCACCTGGACACCTTGGTAAGAAAAGCCAGGCAAAAACTGTACCATCTAAGGAGGCTGAAGAAATTTCAAAGCCTCCAAAACAGTCCTGCAGAGCTTTTACTCCAGCACCATTGAGAGCATCCTGACTGGGTGCATCACCGCTTGGTATGGAAACACCACCATGCAGGACCTATAAGGCTCTGCAGAGAGTGGTGCGTTCAGCTGAATGTACCATGGGGGGCAACTCCCTAACCTAGGGGACATCTATACCAAGCGGTGCAAGGACAAGACCACCAAAATACTAGACTGCCACCCAGACTATGGTCTGTTCTCTCTGCTTTGCTCAAGAAACAGATACCGTACACTGGCGGCAAGGACTGAGAGACTCAGGAAGAATTTCTTCCCCAAAGCCATCCAGTTTCTAAATGGCACTGTTTAAGCACTTTTTATATTTGAGTACACCACTTTTCCCCTTTCTGCAATAACCCCTGACATCTTGAATGTATTGTTTCTTGTCTGTTATTGTTTTGGTGGGTTGTTTCTGTGACAGTTTGTGTGTTTTTACTTAGCATGGAGCCGACTGTAACATTTCACTGCATTGTATGTATATAATGTGACAAATAAAATCTGAATCTGAATCCAATGTTTCCAGGTCTGGTGGACCCACCACATTATTATGCTTTTATATCATACAGCTATAACACTTTATGTAAAAATACTTAATGTTTTACTTTAGCTCAATTACCAATGATGTAGACTTATGGATCATATTTGCCATTTACCCCTGGGAGATCACATGTATGATATGGTCATTTTCGTTTTTTGTAAGAAAACAAGAAAATTCAATTATAAAAAAGGTTAAAAAAAATAGAAACAAGGTATTTGATCATTATTGGTGTTAATTCTTAAAACGTAATCAGAACAGGTGAAAGTGTTTGAAATGTAACAATTTTGTAACTTTGTGTGGGAATAGCAGGTGCAGAATAAGTTTTTTTTTTATGTTCTTCAGAGAAAATGAGTCAAGGCCAATGAGTTTGAGTTAGAAGAAATAATAAATAGCATAAGGGTTATAGATTTCAAATAAATTAAAGAACTGTTTTAAAGTGTTTTGTAAGAAGAGAGTGGTTAAAACATTTACCATGTGCCCAAAACCCTGTGTGCTCCACCTGCACCATATACTGTACCATGATGCCCGTCATCTCAAACAGGCACACATCAACACATAAAACATAATTATAATTGAAACGAAGTAATCGCTAAACGTCCATAATTCGATAAAATCATAAATCAAAAATAATTCAATCATTCAAACCGGATTCCCACTATTTGCATGTTAAACCAGAAAATCACTATAACAACCTGGTTGGATGGTGTTTTAATGTACACCTGGGTGTCATGAGCAAAGCAGTGACAATTGATGTTATGTTGATAATACGTCCAAGTGGGAGCAGATATATTGTGAACAGAATGGGCCCAATTACTGACACCTGGGGCAGCATGTTTACTGTGCTGTCCTCAGGCCTGGAGCCATGAGGTGAACCATTCCAGGACAGTGCCCATTACTACTGTGTTAGTCTGAAAATGGTGGAGAAGAATTTTGTGGTCAATGGTGTGAAAGGCTAGCCTGATGAGCCAGACCCACATTAAAATGTAGGGTCTGGGCACTCACCGTTCGCAGTGCTCAGTCCGAGGGGCGGGATAATCAGTTGTCTTTCAAATTCCCTCTGCACACAATAGGACAGCGGCAGCGCTATGAGTCCCATGCGTTTCCCACCAGCGGAGCTAGTTGGCTAGTTCAAACGTTTGCCAACTTAATAAAAGCTTAACTCGTGTCACACTGTTCGCCAGCAGCAACATCCATCTTATTTGTTTTCAAGTAGCAGGGAATTCAAGCCAAACCATTGCAACTCTGCCATCAATCATTATGTTAAGCCCACCTAAAGACTCTATACACGATTTCATTGGCCTGATTAAGTTTCGATTTCTGGAGCTCACAAGCCAACGGAGAGTTGCTAAACTAGCCCTGGCAGCAAATGTAATGCGTCTATATTTCTAGGCTAGTGAAAGGCCCTGATGACCCTGAGACATCAACAACAAATCACCATAAGGACCTTTACAGGGAGCTGTTTTTATGTGAAGGCCAGAAACTGGATTGGAGAGTTTTATAGAGGTTGTTTTTGGAAAGCTGCAATCCTGTTTCTTTGCATAGTTTGTTTTTTGCTTTGTTTGCAGACATATTTATTCTATATTTATATGCACTGCTAGTTTTAGTCTTAGCTTTTGTTAACTGTAATAATACTGTCTTGTATTTTTTCTTTCTTTTTTTTTTCTTTCAGACACACACCGGAAATTCCTTGTGCGATAGGTAGGGGATTTCCCACAGTGTCCGATCAACAACTCAGCCTACTTCACATAACACAGAATGCTATGAGATTTAACAACAATGCACTATTGTCTTATGCAACTATACCAAAAGTCTGAATGCTTTACCAAAGAACCAACACCAAAAAAAATAAAAAAAAAAACACAACATCACCAACAAAGCAACCTTCTTTGTGAGTATTTCACATTTTTATCAAACAGGCACCTTCCTTCATCTGTATTTTATTGAATTGGACCCTAAACACTTCCAGGGTGTCTGAGTCTCCAAGTTTATTGCTTGGAGAATTCAAATTCAGAACAAGAAAAAGCTTACTCCTCCAGAAAACCAACAAAATAGAAATAGAATGGTAATTTGTTTACTACATTTACTAAATTTGTCTTTTAATTGTTTTAACCCTGTGGTTGTTGTGTTTCTTGGTGTTTTATGCCCCCAACATTGTCTTCAAGGCAGCGCTGCCTGGAAGGCGCTATGGTTAGGCATGGGTTAAGGTTAGAGTTAGGTTTAGGATAAGGTGCCTTTAAGTCGACGGTGGCAGCGGTGCCTGAAAGACAACATTGGGGGCATAAAACACCATCGAGCGCTTGTTGTGTGTCTCTGTGGTAACCCTTGCAGCAATTTCTCTCAGTGTCCAAAACAAATTTCCCCTTGGGGAAACAAATAAAGATACTTTGACTTTGACTCATCTGTTGGAATCTGTGGTAACCCTTGCAGCAATTTCTCTCAGTGTCCAAAACAAATTTCCCCTTGGGGAAACAAATAAAGATACTTTGACTTTGACTCATCTGTTGGTGACATGGTTTCTGCAACAAGAGTGGTGACCTAGGCGTATTGATTTTTAGAAACAAATCATCAGTCACTGCATAAACTAAACAAGCTTAACATAGCAATTAGTTATCTGCGGTGTATTGTCTTCTTATAGCAAAGGTCCTGGCGCAGAATAGTTCTGGAAAACTGGCCTACAAAAAGAGATCCCCCATGCCTGCCCTCTGAACCTCTTGCCACAATGCACTCTGCTGACATGCTGCTTTCCCCTTTGTGATTAGCTCTTGCCTCATCAAAGCCACAGTGGAATCCACTCTCTCTGTTTTAAGAGCTTTGGCTCTTCCAGGAGTTCCCCAACGCCAAGAGCTTCACTTTACTCCTCCATCTACTGCAAAAACTGCACACATAGAGGTTTTGGTGTCTTAACCCTCCTGTTGTGTTTGTTTCATGTTTACTAGTTTTGTGTTCCAAATGACCGCTGCATTATAACTTGTTATAAATCCATAGTAGCAGACATATTATTATCTAATGTTGTGATAGACCTTTGCATCAACTTGTGTTCTATTGGATATAACCAGTTTTGTACTTCCATTTGCTATTTATGGCCTGCAGACCTCACTGACCTGAGCTCATGCAAGTCAGAAAGGGGAAGATTCTATTGAGGAAAGGTTCCAGTGGGGGCTGGCATATAAGCAAAGAGGGGGAGTGACACTGACCATTTTCTCACCCATTCATTTCTAATGGCTGGTCATTTTTGATCGGAAATACACATGGGTATAAGTATAAGTATATATACTCTTTTGATCCCGCGAGGGAAATTTGGTCTCTGCATTTATCCCAATCCATGAATTAGTGAAACACACTCAGCACACAGTGAACACACAGTGAGGTGAAGCACCCGGCGCAGTGAGCTGCCTGCAACAACAGCGACGCTCGGGGAGCAGTGAGGGGTTAGGTGCCTTGCTCAAGGGCACTTCAGCCGTGCCTACTGGTCGGGTTTCGAGCCGGCATCCCTCCGGTTACAAGTCCGAAGCGATAACCAGTAGGCCACGGCTGCCCCCGTTAAATTAAGTTAAATAAAACACTCAAATTGTTATGAAAATTATTAAATTTTGTTTTGTGTGTTCAGATGCCCTGTGTTAACAAAGTAAAAGAGCCTCATGGTAGTCAGTTAACAATATTTTTGAAAGAAAATAATTGTCAATCGGTCACATTTGACCGCGAATACAACAGGGGGGTTAAGGATGTAAATTTAGAGGATGTGCACTGTCTTCAGTCCAAATACGAATTCTGTTCATTTTAGTCTCACATGCCAATATGATGAATCTAAAGGTTGGCCCTAAAGTGTTTTGCTAGTTTCTTACGCACACACATGACTTAAAGTGAAGTGAAGTCCAGATATGTTCATAATATCAAGATGAAGACTTTCGTAACTTTTAAAGATTTGCAGGCTGCTTTTCTCTCTTTCTCTCCTTTTCTCTCTCTCTCTGTGGTGTGTGTGTGTGTGTGTGTGTGTGTGTGTGTGTGTGTTTGTGTGTGTGTGTGTGTGTTAGTCTGTTTGTCTCTATCTGTGTCTATGTGTGGCATGTGTGAGAGGGAGAAAGGGGAGGCAAGGTTTGGATACTCATCTGCTTCCTTTATGGAAAGGTCCTGTGGCTGTAGAAATCCACCCTCCCTCTCTTACACTGCAGAAACCTGATATGGTGTGTGTGTGTGTGTGTGTGTGTGTGTGTGTGTGTGTTGTGTGCATGCGTGCCTGCGTGTGTGTGTGTGTGTGTGTTTTGTTGAGGGGTGTCACAGGAACCCTGTTTGCATGGTTGAGTGCGTTACAAAATCAATTTTGGCCTCCAGTCCAACCTACATATCAAAATGTATGGTAGACCTACCCTTTGTGTCGAAGACCATACTGCAAAATTCACATTGGGTCACATTTATATCAATTGGTTAATTTGGGAAAAGGTTTGGGCGTTAGGCAACTAATTATTTTTGTCATAATAGCGCAAGAAAACAACCTTGCTAGACTACCTCTATCCACCAGATGTCAGCAGAGAACACAGTTTCTCAAAGCCGTATACGGCTCTGCAATTTCTCTGTAGGGCACTGCCATTTCTCCGTTTCGCAGTCTACTTTTAGCTTGTTGATGATAGACAAACCAGGGTCTCATACTAAATAAGAAATCTCTTAAATTGGTAACATTGATACATTATGTGAATGTCGATATGTGTCGCACTACTTCTCCCTTGCTTTACATTAATTTCTAATAAAATAGCCCTAATAACTCTAATGAGAATAGTTGGTTTATTTGGTTGGGTGATGCATTTTCGGACGCCAGCTGAATCCAGCCGAGTTTTACCTACTTGAGAGGGTGAAAATGTCCCGGATGTCGATGTGGGAGGGGGAGGCGGGGCGCCTGTCGGGCTGAGCTTCTCATCTCCGTAGATAGGGGCAGAGTCTGCTGTGTGCGAGTGAGAGATGGACCGAGGGCGCTCTTCCGATTAGCGAATGCTAAGAGAAGAGACTCACATAGCAAGAACTATTGATATAACAGACTTGATTGGCTTTAACCTGAAAACAAAACAAATAAGTTTACTATCTTTCACATCCGCTCCACACACACCAACACGGGATTGATGGTAATGTATGCAAGGAAACCAGCGAGACTCGGCGATGGGTAAACAGATCTACGTTTTAAGCTAGCTATATTCCGATTTTCCTCCTTCCCTTCTCCGCTTTGACAATCCGCCATTTTTATTGAAACCAAAATAAGTAGCCAGAAACTTAAGGAAGCAATTTCAGCTGTTGCAATGATTCACTGACTTCCAATAATGATCTACGACTTTGACCCAACTAACCAATTTCTTTTTCTTTTCCAGGTGCAACGATCGAAGGGACTCACAGCCCTATCAGGTAGCTACAAGCTAGCAAGAAACAAATAAGATTAAAAAAGGGGTACTCTAGAACAGGCTTTTAGGGCAGTATAGGCCGCTGTGCGGAAAATATCACAAAAAGTGTCTTGTTTCGGTTTAATTCGAACAAGAAACACACTGACTTCCATATCTGAAGTGAAATTGTGTCTCTGTTCTAGACTAGGCGTTTTTGGCCGTCGAATATAACGACAATAACATGTTGCTAACGAGTTTTATTAGCCAGCTAGCTAGAGCACTGAGATAGCCTGTTAGCTTTGAGGCCTGGTTGACGGTCGCTGCTACTGCAACCGACTAGACAGCGCTTATATTTTTAATGTTATTAGCTATATCTACGGCCCTTAGTTTGAACGACAGACAATAAAATACATTCATAAACTTGAAATATGTAAGATCAAGAACATGTTGCCCTGCTAAACACCAACATATAATGTTTTTTTCATCAACTAATTTTATGCTAAACACCGTGATGAATGTGTCAAAATTGTTGGGCGGGTGTCAAAATACGTTTCACCAAAACAACACTTAAATCCGTCGTCTATTAAAAAATAAACATCAGCTGTCTAATGACATGTAAAGTTAAAGTATAGCCACGTAACGTTAAGGTTAGTCTTCTAGCAACTATTAGATCGCTATGTTTAGCTTGTCAGTGACGTACTACGGCCATGTCTTCACCCCAGCTCAAGTCACGACTGTATGTTATTTTGTATGTTTTAAACTAGATAAAGACGATAAACACACAATACTAACAACATCTATTTCCTTCACGATGTGCACAATGCATTCAATTTTAGGTGAACAGAGTGTTACACCTTTTACCGACTTTGATATTATCCATCACCCTTTAAATCATTTTTATGTCCAATAAACGTAATTTTAGCTTTGAGTGTTTAATGTGTGTCTTCCCAGACTCTTAAATACTCATCGAAGAGTCACCCCGGTAGCGACCACCGGCATGAGAAGATGCGAGACCCTGCTGATGCCACCCCACCGTGCAAAATCCTGCGGCGATCTGACAGCCCAGACAACAAACACACCGACAATTCCAGTCATGGCCGGGCGAAAGCGATCCACACACACCGAGGCAGAGAGAGGGATGGAGGTAAGGATGGTCAGACGTCCAGAAATTAACATAACTAAATATCTTTACCTTTATCAAAGTAATCATGGACCAGTACTTCAATTTCAAGTGAAAAATAATCTGATCAAGGGTTAAGTCTCAAAACACATAACATATTTTGTGCAGGTAGTCTCTACAGTGATGTGATGGGACACTTGTTTAATATAGCATGGAGACAATTAAATAGACATGTAGATAATGTTGTCAAATGTACAATGTTGTATTCAATAAGTAGGAAACAGAGACATATCCATAATCCACAAATGCAGCTCAGGGACTCCGAGACTTTGCTGAATACTCTTTATAGAAACCAAGTCAAATTCACTATTCTGAAAATCTGTAAACAGTAGTCTGTAATGCAAATGATCTAGGCCCATACTTATTGAGATCCATATTATTGGGATTTGGTATGTCATGGTATAGAATGCCCTCAATATTATGACCATAATATGCTTATTTTCTAGTTTTAATTTTAATATTTTCACTGAAATTTGATTGTGCAAATCATAGTCAAAGCACTGTATTCTGTATGATTATGTATTCACAGTCAGTACGACTTATAAGTGGAGTACGCAACTTTTTTTTCCAATAGTAATTGTAGTATGTAAGCGAAGGAAGATGTGGTATTTGTCTTAACTCTCAGAGATTGAGCAGCCTATGCATTGAACTGGGCAAATAGTGTTTATGTATTTATTTATTTATGGCAATGACCGTGGAACTGAAGGCATGAAAACAGTATCATTCATCACTAGTCACTTTCACGAAAAGTCTTGAGAGCCACACAACACAAATATTGTTCTGAATAAGTAAAACTCACTCCTGACAGTCATCAGAAATTAGCTCCCACTTTCTGCCATGCTTACCCTCATTGCACATGTGAGCTGCCTATGTTTTGTATATAAAAATGTCCATGTAAATTAGTAATATCTTTGGATGAGAGATTATTGTAATTGGAAGGAATTTTACTCATATGGACCATAATATGATGGTGTGGCTCATGCGAGCTCAACATAAAATGTTGGGGCAAAACCAGACAAAATGTGTAACCATGTTTGACATAAGCATCTCACAAATGCAGAGATATTAGTAACATTCTTTGGTTTATACAAATATGGTGTAGATCTCCAGTAGCACCATTAATCCTTTGCCAGTGTGAAGATTTCCCCAGCCCTGCCCCAGCAAGTTCTCCATTCACATTACATTTTTGTTTGTGCACCGGGTCCATTTCTCACATAAACACAAGCTTCTATTTACCAATGTCACTTGTGTCACAATGCCGCTGTTTATTTCCTGGTTTTGGAACGTATAGCATTAACACCAAAGTGAACCTCACCGGAATTCAAGCGACCCTTTCCCCAGACCACCATTTTCAGGTCGAGTCTGGTCTTGGGTCTGAACCCCAGTTAGGTAGACTGTGTTCACATTTAACCAAATTAATCGAACCAACAGTCCAAACGAACTCGGGTCTGGACCAAAGGGCCTTGTGTGAATGTCCCCCAAGAGGCTGTAGAAGATATGCCTCATATTTAACTTGCCATAGTGATGCCAATTCTACTTCAGTGAATACATTTGAAGGGGTAGGAATGTTCCTGTTTTGACAGATTCTATAGTTATGTCCATTAAGCCTTAAACCTTGAGTTCCCCCATTCATTAAATGCATCTCCTCTTGTGGTCCTAGAGCACATGTTTCGGCCTTTCGGTTTCAGATTTCCTGCTTATCGTTATAGTGTACTAATGGCTTATAAGAGGAAAGTGAAAGATCTCATTTCACAAGTCTTAATGCATTGTTGCCCTAATCCTCCAATAGGTATCCTTATCGTCATAGTTTTGGTTAGCTATTGGTGAAAACTAGATACTAACTGTCCATTGTATCAAATCAACATGATGGCAAATGTAGGTAAAGAGAATGCAAAGCACAATACTTTTCATCTGAAGATGGTTTGTGGTTAGCATACAAGTTGGAGACCTGCTTCTTTAGTCACTGATCGCTAACAATAGTCTGATTTGTTCACACCGAACTTGAAAAATTTGCTGTTTTCCATAACAGCCCTGAATAACACACAAACACATACACACATAGATGCTGCCTCAAGATACAAGTGTACATTACAGTTCACATAGACAAGCATTCACATATACATAAAAGGGTTTTGTGTTGCTTAAGCAGCTTGTTCAGATCCTCATCAATACTTTTACCTGTCCTCCGAGTGACCCCCCTTCTCCTGGGGATGTTTGGCCAGTCTTAAGCGATGTCAGGCAAGCACACCTTACCCATCGCACTCCAGCAGAACTAGATGACCACCTCAGCTCATTATTTATTCATATCCTTGCCTATATATCCTCTTCACCCAATCAATTTCTGCCTGAACATCTGGGGCATGTGTGCATTAGCGTGACTGAGAGAGGTTAGGATGGACCAGTTACTCTGATAAAGACAGTGCTGGAGGGAAGGAGGAGGTGGCTCTGCTTCTTCCCCTCGTCTCCTCTCTTTGGATAATGAACGTTGAGTGCCAATCATGACAGTGTAATTATGCATGATTAAATACATGGATGTGCTTAAAACCTGTGCTATATTTAATCCAGACAAAACCTCACTGTCTTGTTCTCTTGTCCTCCATCATCTTTCTCATCCCTTAGTTTGTTCAGGCTTTGTTTTGTGTGTGTGGTCTCCCTCTCTCTCTCCTTCCCTCCTTTGTGATTGTTTTTTTTCTTTCAAATTTGTACTCCTAGTTTCAATCGGCTCCATCCTGCAAACATATGTCTTGTTATATGCAATGTTAACTAAACTATCTCTCTCTACACTGAACACACACCCTATTGGCACAACATTGATGGTAGGAGTTACTCAGCAGGTGGTGGTATAGGTAGTAAAGGTATTCATTTACCTCAATGTTCCAAACTTATGGCCTTTAGACATTATGAGTTAGGATGAAAGTCTTGAAGAATTGCTCCCCGGAGATGATGGGTTTTTTTCATTTCCCCCCAAACTTTATGAACATTGTCTGACTTTCACTCCTGGCTCTTGATGTTTATATGCTATTACCTGGTTTTGGACCCATATACATAGTCATGGCTTCTCTCCTTTTAGTATTTGCTATTATTTGAAGTGAATTATTTTGCCAAGAGACTTCTTGTTCTTGCTACAAAAAGGCACAGTTCAGGGCGTCCTTAGCCAGAATTAAAATGCATCCCCACCTCTACACTAAATGAATTAAAAATTGTATGCTCCTGCGTCAAAGGAGCTCCACAGCAGATGCAAGGCTTTGGCAAGCTTTTTTGGTTAATTTAATGGTTGTTGTTCAGTTTGACAGTCCAGTTAGGCCTATTCTTTATTATAGGTGCCCTGTCACACGTATTTCATTACTTTGTGGTAATTTCTGAAGTTCTACCATGAACTGTAACATTTTTTGTAGAAAACATGCCTTGGTTTACCTTGTTTCAAGCGATTCTAGCATGGTATAGAAAGCCTGCCGGAAGACTCAGCTCAATTTGCGCCAGTTCTCATTATTATTCAACGATCTAGCTAAGCTGCATGACTCTGATTGGCTAACAGCTAGTCGGTTTCGTCCATAACATGACACTGTTATCAACTAATTTTAGCTTCATGGCATGAACTTACCTTTGCTAGCGAGTTCTAGCATTGTCCAGATAGGCATAAAACATGCTAGGCTAGAGAGTGCATTACACCTGTATAACATAACACTTCCTTGAGTTGACAATAACGTTTTACTTACGGACTGGGCACTGGTCGTAGACTCCCACGATGGTAGCCTACTGATCCAGTCTTTGACAGCAACCTTTTTGCAAAGCCTGTGGCATTGTTCCGAAAAATAAACTGAAGCCATTTGGCTAGAGCTAATAGAGGAGGTAGTTGTTCATTTCCACATTCACGACATGGCACAAACACATATGGACCTAACTCATTTAAAAAAAATGTTTAAGTAAAAATGGTTTTGTGTGGCAGGGCACTTTTAAAAGTTGAAAGTGGTCTGTCAGTGTAAGAATCTAAAAATCCTGGACACGTTTGTCTTAAACAGACGACAAGCATTCAGATCCGCATTCTTACCAAACCACCGTAGCTTTTGCCTGTCCGTTACATGATTCAGTAAGTTATGCCAAGTCTTTTCATGCCTTTAGGGCCCGTTTCCAGTGCCGAGATGGAACACATAAAGTTGATTTGACCCTGTAGGTGTGTTCCACCTAAGGAGTGACTGTTAAATCTGAACCAAGCCCAGCGCCAGTATTTTTCATCACGGCCTGGACCTGGTGTTCTGCTCAACAGAATCATTTAAGGGTTGTGTTTTATGATCGTTTGAATCATCTGGGGTATATAGTATATGTCTTCATATATTTATAGACACCTCCACCAAGGAGGTTTTTAACCCTGTCAGTTGGTTGGTTGATTGGTGGGTTGGTTTGTATGTTAGCAAGATTGCACAGAACTAGTGGCTCGATTTGGTTTCTAGGGTTTTTTTTAGACCATTTTTTTTTCTGGATCACATGCGGAGTCGATGCAAATAATGAGCTTATCCCTGGGTTTGTATTATTTTCATCTGAATTTAAAGTTAAAGTTGACTGGTATTTAGCAGATGCTTTCATCCGACACCGGCATGCAATGGCGGGTTTGGGAAGCGAACCTGGGCCGACCGATTGATGTGGTGACGTTACCACCGCTCCACCACGCCTGCCAGAGTAGATCAAAACTTGTAAACAAATATCCATGCACAATGAAACTACTCACAATACTCAGATTGCTCCTTCAATTCTAACAGACGTTTCATACGAAATGTACTGTTCTAGAGTTCTATTGGAAATGAGCCATCTCATTTCTTTTGTTCCAAAACTGAGTGTGATTGCTGTGTTCTCATATACCGAAAAAAAACAAACTTGTTTTGAGGTCAAATGCTTCATACTCCAGTTCAACCGCTCGATCCAGGTGTTTAAAGTTCCCTTAGTTTTGCTTTCAGTCAGTTTTGCTGCTGGAGTCTAAATAGACTGTGATCTTTACTTTGACACTTTGCTGTTCTCATGCATGAGGCAAGATGGTTACCGATCTTTTTTGTGTTGTTGATCACAATCCCTCTGTCATGCGCTAACAGTTATGGGATTGTGCATGTTAAGCAATATTAAGAACACACAAAAATGTGTCAGTTGAATGGTCACTTTTGCCAAGCATAGCTCTTCAGGAGTAAAAAACGTTAATACCTGCGTTGGTGTCTCAGATAGTCCCTAGCACAGAGTTGCCTCTGAAGAAGGGGAGGATATCGGTAAAGATTCAGGGCCTCAGCTGCCTCAGGGTTCCTCATTTTGTCTGTAGTTTTACACATGTAATGTATATTTTCAAATGAGAGTGAATATGGTCATGGTCAGCTTTGTCATACGTGCAAAGTGTTCCACTTAAAGGCCTACTCTTTTAAGGCCATCCTATTGAAATGCATGTTGTGGAATCACCATTTTAGTGCGACCTGAGAGAATGCTGAATGGAAAAGCTGCTTTTAAAGGCCAGAGATGGAGAGGGCACATCTCCAATGTCAAAAGAGCCACAGCTCAGTAGAGATCAATAGGAGGTATCTGGTGTGTGGTAAGCGGACTGATGCAGGTATGAATGCAGATCAGGGCGAGTCAGTGTTGTTTTTTAAGGTTGAGCGCATGCACACATCTCTGGCATCTTAATTCTGTATTGTTGGCGTTTGAAATCGATACTCTAAAGCAGGGGTCTCCAACCTTTTTGGGAATGAGGGCTACCTGAAGACCCGAAATCATATGGAGGGCTACTCATTTAAAACAAACATACCCTCACCCCTTTTTTGCGAGGGTAGTCCTCCTAAATAATAGGCCTATGTGATTTTTACTTTTAAATTATCAATATTGTGCAGGCCTATACGTCTTTATATATTAAGCAACTGTATTTTCACATTTAATATCAATAACCTATGCAACACTACCAACATTTTTGTTCAGTTTGTTCATTTCAAAGTTTGCATGGGGAATCTAATCTATTTTTTTTTTTTTTTACAAAAAAAACTATCTTTTTGTGCAATTAATAATTTGGGTTACAATTTGTACCCAATTTATACCCACCCACTATTATGAATTCAGGGGTTGTTTAAGTTCTGATTTCAGTGGACAATTCGGTTTTAACATTTCAATAGTAATCGCCCACACCACCCTAACATATGAAAACTCCTTTTTAAAGTTATTGCACACCTGAAATGATCCATGATCTGACAAAAAAGGGTAATGCACAGTCCTGCTCAGTCATGCATGCTATAACATTTTCAGCGCTATTATACGGCAGTTGCCTACGGAGGAGAAAAGGCCTGTGAGCTAAAGCAATTGTTTTTCAGTCCTTGAACAATCATGCAAGAACCGTATTTGACGAACATTGAATGGCCACAGAACTTTTGCAAAGATATGCTTCCATTGGCTACACCAGACAAGCAAGTTTTTCTACTTTACCGTCTATGCGTGCGAGCAGCGTGTATGCGCTCCGCTTCCGTTGTTGTTTAAAGATTGAATGGGAAACGGATTTGGAGCCAAAGGCTAAAATTTAACGCAGCTACAATTTGTAAGGTATCACCAATATAAATGTAATGTTACAGCTGTATGGCTACATACATTCTTAAAATGGTTCTGGTCTAGACTTAAATATCTATTGAAAACTTCACAATGGAGCGTGTTTTTAGAGCGTGATCTGCAGGCGACCTGTTGGCTATTTTTAGAAAGTGCGCTGGGGGCGCCTCATAGCCGTCCCGCGGGCACCGTGTTGGAGACCACTGCTCTAAAGCCACCGAGTTTTTCCTTACGCCTCATATTTAGCTGAAAGGCGTCTCAATGATGGGTTACCATAACTCTATTACCCTAGTGTAGGGATTTAAAAGGCATCATTTTGTTATGACTCAACCCGCTAATAAAACATTTGCTATTCTCCATTTAATACACATCTTTGTTATTCTTAGCCTGCCATGGATATTTTCCCCATTCATTTTCATTTCCATTCCCAAGACCCAAAGACTTCCACTTCCTCTACAGAAAACAAGTCTACTTCATCTTGATGGATACTTGCTGCCTCAAAAGGCAATGCAATCCCAGGCATTTTTTAGAGAACAAAACCAAAAAAGCCTTAAATCTCCATTATTATGATGTCCCAGTCTTTTGGTTGATGCTCTGCTGACGACTTTAGTGTGAAGAAGATGCAAGATTTGCTAGCCTTATAACCCCCCCCCCCCCTTTCCCCACTTCTTATTGTGTCTGGCTCTCCCCTCTATTTCTTTACTCTGTGTGACAACGGCTGATGACACCCACACACACACACAGCTGCTAGTGTCCCAGGGGGCCTCATTGGACTCTTGGTTGCCATAGTAATGGTTCTCTGGTGGCTGTGTGTGGTTTTGGGGTGGGTAAACCCTGCTATGTGCAGGTGCAGGGTTTCTTGGTGGCCCCCTCAGTCTCTATCGGCATACTCCGCCCCATCCACCCCCCAGTACCTTTGTGCTAACTTGTCTATCACTCACGCTTGCTCAGAGACACACACAGACTACCTGCTGCTTTCCGTTAATCTTAAACTTGCACTTGTATACTTGTTTCTTCCCACACACACCTAATGCGCACACACCTCCCATTACTTCTCTCTGCCCCTTCCATCATGTTCCCAACAGCCATGCATTTGTCTCAGCCCTGTGTCAACCCGTCTGTGTGACCACCTGTTCATCCTTCATTCCCACTCGAGTCTCGCTCTCATCCTACACTCACCATATAATAGCTTTTCGATGAGAACATGTCACTTAGAAAACTAGTGGAGCTAACACTTTTTAAAATTCAGTTGTGTTTTAATGTTTGGATGATGACAGATATGTATAGTGCACCTTAGAAACGATGCTGGTGCCAGTGGCTTGTAGATTTCTGTGTTGCTGGTTGAATGATGGTGATAACTGAGACACTTGAGGTGTGTTAATGTGGGTGCTGTTAATCTTTGAAAAAATACTTGTCAGTCTGGTTGTCTGCCACTTTTTAATTTGGTCTTGTTAAAAACATGATGAAAGCCATCTCTATCAAGAGCCATTAAAATGCATGGTGCCACAAGGATTTTTGACAGTCCTAGTTTTAGTCTGTTGAAAATTACACGTATATTACTGATGCAATTGATGTTAGGGAACATTATTCCCTTTATTTTTAATTGTACTGTACCACTCTAACTGTACTACTGACCTGGGTTGCGTCTGCATTAAAGGTTGTTTTAAAACAAAATACACACACCTAGTCATTTATATGTCAGCAAAAGAGAAGTGAAGTGAAGAGTGGCTGGAAATGAGTGGGAGAGAGAAAGAGAGATGAGGTGATATCGAGAAATGACTGGGTGTGATTCAATCCTGGGTTCCTTTGGGGCCTGGACTTGAGTATGGTATGGACGCTGCAATCAGTTGCATGCAGCTACCCCATCATTTCTCTGAGAGAAAAAAATCGGTGTATGAAGTAATCTAGCTGAACACTGGCACAACAGATTTATATCTCGCACAAATTGAGCCGCTGCAGGTTTAGTTGTTGAGTGAACATTGAGTCGGCCATGGACTTGAACAACGCAAATTTTGTTGAGTGCTCCTGCAATGATGCATTTGTTGAGTGGCACTATTTCAATGGTTAAATGTTGTGCATTCTCCAGTTCATAAGCCCATTCTGATTCCACAAATGCTATTGTATTGTTAGTGAACTGTGTACTAAAGGGCCAAGATGGACCTCTCGCGTGGCTTGAATTTTTATTCTGAGGGACTGCATTCTTTTATCTCACTTACTTTGGCTTCAAAATTTAGTATTGTTTGGGGGCTTCAAAAATGTCCATGTCACATTCTAGGTGAATTGGTTTGATGAATTTTAGCCCTCTAGGCAAAACTGACAGTTGTCAATTCTTGCCGCACCGTCTGAGGTTCTGTTGAAGCATAGCTCTTCAGGAGTAAAAAACGTTAATACCTGCGTTGGTGTCTCAGATAGTCCCTAGCACAGAGTTGCCTCTGAAGAAGGGGAGGAAATCGGTAAAGATTCAGGGCCTCAGCTGCCTCGGGGTTCCTCATTTTGTCTGTAGTTTTCCACATGTAATGTATATTTTCAAATTGTCTATGCTTGTGTGATATTTGATATTGTGTGCTTTTCTGTGTGTTTGGTTATATTTTGAGTTGTGCTTTTGTCTAACACTGTCTCTGTGTTGTGGGTTTATGTGGTTTTACAGGGACCAGTTATTCCCCTCAGGAGAACTCCCACAACCACAGCGCTCTGCACAGTGCCAACTCCCATTCCAACCCCAGCAGGACGGCTGACACGGTGAGTACCTTTTTACTGAGCTATCTGCCAGCACGCATGCTAATACTAGACATGTTGTAATGCTTTTTCTTCCCTAGTGAGTTAGCCACCAGTGCACAAATACGCTAGCTGTGTGTTTTAATATTGCTCCTCCTCCACTGAGCTAGCTACATTGCTAATGCATACTTTATTTTGTAATGTTCTTGTCCCTTAACAAGAGGAAAATACCAACAGGGCATAGAAAAACAACTTAACACTTTGAATGCCGTGCTGTTTTCGGAAGCTTTGGCCCAGAGTGCCAGCAATCTAGATCATTGACGATTTTTGTATAGCCACAGCGTATTCTATGTTATAGCTATGGACACATACTATGACTTGTTTAAAAGGTGAGATTTTAAGGTCTCCGTGGGTACAAACCGTTTATTTCTACATGCCTCTGTTCCTGAGAAATCCCAAAGTAAACAGTGGCTAGTTTTAATCAAAATCTCAGATTTTTTTTTTTTTTTTTTTTTTTCTAGAAATGAAGATATAGCGTCTTTTATGAAATATGCGCTGTTAGAGCCTTGAGAAGTGTTGCCTGTAAAGACACCTAGTGAAAATAAATGGCCTGATTTTGACCTGACGTGCATGCGTCCCTGATTCGACCATCAAAAGCCGAGTTATGATAAAATGTCCAGATTGTGCGATTTTGGGAAGTCTATGATGAATAGAACTGAAATAGATAATGATCGAAATCTCATGAAAACGCACAAAGGTGTGTTAGAATTGTCTATTTTCGTAATTAAAAAAAGAAGCTAAAAACGCAACATTTTGGCAGTCAACGCATGTAAACAAAAAACGCAATATTGCGTTTTTAGCACTCAAAGTGTTAATAAATTATGTCTTTTAAATCGATTTGTTGGCCTTTTACCGTTTCATGGCTTCTGCTGAGAAACAAATAGTTCGCCACACACAACACTGAACTTGTATCATGCATTCTTTACAGTTCAGCTGATCACCCGTCTACTTTCAATGAAACCCGTCATTGACAGACCATTGACAGTGGTCTGTTACACACGTTTGCGCCGACTAGGCTACCTCAGCTATGGGCTACCTCTGTTGAAATCATACTTTTCATTATGTCAAGAGTGCCCAGGCGTCAAGAATGTGAAATGGACGCGGCGCCATCTATGGGAATGGCGAGCTAAACTTCTTTCAGGAAAATAGTTTAAATGGCGTTACAAAACGGAAAAAATATATGAATCGATTTTTGGAATTCTATTAATCGTTTTTGAATCGGTAGAGCTTGAATCGCGATACAAATGTGAATCGATTTTTTTTTTTGCACACCCCTAACAGACATGTAAACAGTGATGTCTTCTGGTCATTTCCTGGTCAGGTAATTTCCTGTCTTCAGTTAATATCTGCAGGACCATAATTTTTTGATGTTCCAAGCATATTACAGGACTAGACTGTTGACCTTTGTGTATGTGCTTGTATGCAAGCACACAAACACAGGTTATGATATGACTCATGGAAGGAAATGTGATGGGATCTTTGCCTCAAAGCCTTCAACACTTAATCGTTTTGGTAAAGGAGAGCAGTTATTTCAACAAGCAGTGACTCAGTGGTCCTCCAAAGTATTGCCTTGTGTAATGGGGCTGAAAGTATGATATCTTAGCACTGAGATTGTAGTTTGTATACTGGTCACATGACAAAAGCAGCAGTAGTTTGCATTGGAACCTTTTCTTAAATGCCCTTTTCATAAAAAATGTATACTTTTTCTGCAGTGTGGTATAAGTAAGAGATTATGATGATCCAGGTTTAAAGAAAATTGTAGATAAAGTTGTGCAATTTGGACAGCATCTAAGGGTGATAAGATTATTGAAAAGATCATTATGTGCAGGTGATTAAAACTGATGGCGTGCGAGTGCAAAAAAATATTTAGGCGCACTGGTGCGAATGACTTCTAACCATGTCAATGTTTATCTACAAAATACACCGCAACATTGAAAAACATTACTGGTGCGAACCATAGGATCACATCGCGAATGCAGCATAAAAACTACACCTCACATCAACGTTAGCAGTTTCGCTTTGCTTTATCTAAGTTTGTCACTCGCTAGTCGCTTCTGTCAAATTCAAGGCTGCGTTCAAAAAGCGGAAAGTTAGACTAGCCTAATTTCTTCAATCCACCGAATTCAGCTGAAAAATGTAAATGTACCAACAATGAAGAAGCATATAGGAGGAACAGGATGAGATTCTGAGAATGCAGTGAGAGAAGAAAAGGTAACATGCCTTTTAGCCCAGTAGACGGATTAGCTGCAATATGCAAAATATAGCTGTAGCGAACAGGGACAAAAGTAGCCTCCCGTTATACTCCCGTTTTCTTCATATAGAATGCTATACTGAAACTCCAGGCTTCCATGCATGCTTGTTTACACCGAATACAAGCTGCAGTGCAAAACGAAAGTAACATTTGCCTACATAATGCAGATATTTCAAATAAATATCTTTGACTATGTTGGGTTTTGTGGAAGAGAAAATTTTTGAAGAAAATGAAGACTGTTTTAGTAGTAGTATTGGGCTGTATGCAGTCAAATAGGTCACTATGGACATTTTTGGACATGGATATGCTACAGATGGTTTCACAAATTGAGTGACCTGTCAGTGACTGGATCAATAATTACAAACATTTAAGTGGAGATGGAAGAGCACTTGGCTGTTCCAGTTTTATTATATTGCATCACTCAAAGTACAGGGATAGGACATTCGGCAGAATGCATTCCACACTTTCAAGTCTTCCAGAATCAGAAATGTGTTCTTAGTATTGTTTTTTGCACTGAACTGATCCAGACCAATACACTTATTTCACACAGTCGCCATACACTTATGTCACATAGTCGCCCAAAACGAGGCTTTGGTGGTAGAACTTTCGGAATGTTGCTGTGAATAAATGGAGTAATAGCTTAACTGCTGTGTATTACCAACGACCAAACTAAAAACATTGTTTCCCACGAGACAGACATCCATCGGCAGTTGAATAACTGCCAAAATAAAGCAAGATGTTGGACCATATTTTGACATTTTGTGATGGCACACCAATCTTCTCTTACCGTCTACATAAGTGATGGTGGAGCCCTCTTTCCTATAAATATATCCTTTCATATGGATCTCAGTTCAAAATGGTGACCATGACATATAAGCATATAAGACATAAGAGGACTTGTCGTGGAAGAATGGTCCTTATTTGTCGACTTGGTAATTAAATTACCGAATCTCAGTCGAATCTGTCAAAATGATCATATTAGCCTGAGCGATTTCAGTCGGCGACTAAATTTCCAAAGTCAGAATGAAATCATGGGAGTTTTACTGGAGTCGCGGCGCGCTCCCGTAAATCCTAGATCGTCTAGTGTAAGGTGCCAATCTTAGCGGTTTTAAGTCAGTCTGACTCTTCTTGGTGTTACGACCACATCAAACATGTTTGATATTATCTTAAGTCTTTTAGTCGTGGCTCATGCAAGTAGTGACGAACAATATCACAACCCTTAGTGACCTTTCTCCAACATCAAACAGGAATGAGCAAAGGAGGCGACAGCTGTAGCTGTAATGGTTATTTGTTAGTTTGTTTCTTATAAATTATTAGCCCGCTATTCCACATGACGACAACTCTTTTGTTTAGGGATGTCACACATGAAACAATGCTGCAGAAACATGAAAATATGACTTAGATATGAGTAGGCTATCGTTTGAGTTCCTGTTGATATCTACCCTGGAAATCCAGATTCTCGCGAGAGCACAATTTGAATTTGCTCAGCGAGTCACTCTGGCAATCAATAATGATGCTCCTTACCCATGGCGTTGGACCGGGCTGCACCAATCACATCGGTGTATCTGATATAGGCGGGCCAGAGGCGAGCTAAACCGATGACTACAGTGCTGAGTCCGGAATCAGTCAGCAAATGTTGCAAGATGGCTACGGATAAACTCCAGTTGTTTGAAATGTCTTTGGCCGCTACAATGAACGAGTTAGACTTTGCTTTTTCTCTAAAGGTATAACAGAAGACAGGCGCTTGAATCTTTCCTTTGCAAGGAAGACATTTTTGCTGTTTTGCCAACCGGATACAGCAAGTCCAATCTGCCAGTTAGCTCCGCTGGTAGCTAAGCGTCCAATTGTGTGCAGTGATATTCCCAAATGCATGCTTGGTGCCACCCCTCGAGTTGGGCCATTTTCATTACTTATAGCCAGACCGTAAATCTTTCTAGATTTGGGTCTGGATTTCCAGGCTAGTTGATATCTAGTTCACAATGGGAAATAATTCAAAGGAATCGAGTTGCAGTCTTGTAAATAGTGACCATGCAAGATCTCGAGTCATTTCAAAATCATAGTCTGTGACTTAAAAACTCTATGGCTTGTCTTTAGATGTGAGAAGGTCTGAGACAGTTGTCTTTTTAAAAATCGTTTCCAAATTTTTTCAAAGTCTTCTGGTGTAAGGATGGCATTAGGCCCCATCTACTGAATGACTTTTAGGTGTGTGTGTGTGTTTGTGTGTGTGGTATTGATCAGAGGAGGCGATTGTTGATGCTGCCTGATTAAAGAAACCTTTTAGGCGGAGAACAGCGCATATACACAGCCTCTCCCACATTACCAGCTCTTGCATCACTCCTCACCTCTTCGCCCACCACCCCACCCCCCCCACCCCCCGTGCCTGTTCAATGATGCTCCCCTTTTTGTCTGCCTTGTATCAGCCCTGGGTCTTGCTTACGCTGTGTGTGTCCGTGTGTGTGTCTCGCTCTACCACTTGCCTTTGAAAGCTCTTCCCTCCCATGCATGTCTTTGTTTCTGTTTATTTGTTATACATGTAGTAATGTTCCTTGTTTTCTCTGTCCCAGCCCTATGAACCTGCAGATGACTGGTCAGAGCACATTAGTTCCTCTGGGAAGAAGTACTACTACAACTGCAGGACAGAGGTCTCACAGTGGGAGAAGCCTAAGGAGTGGCTGGAAAGGTACACACACACACACACACACACACACACACACACACACACACACACACACACACACACACACACACACACACACACACACACTCACTCTTTGTTTAGTAGGATGAAGTCAACCTCAGCTATTAAGAAGAATTTCTCTTGATATTGATGTTGTTGGTGATAAACACGAATGAAACGTGTACTCTGTAGCTCCATTCTCATGAGTTGCATTGCTGTTTAGCAGGTGCCTTGAGTTTGTGTAATTAAAGCAAAAACATGTCAAAGATATGATTTAATTTCTCAACATTGTGAATACAATAGCTATTTCTTTCTGCTTTAAAATCGGTAGGAAAGAAGTTGAGACAACTCTTAACTAGCCATACAGGCGGAATGATTTTAGTAGGCTATTAAGTCTAATTTTGTTTTGTTCTACAAATGCTTTACAGTTTTACTATCAGATGTGTAGCCCATAAGCATTAGCTCTTTAGCTAGCAACATTTAGTATATATACGAAATAGTCTTACATTTGATTATCTGTTAACATTCACAGCTGTCATTCAAAAATGCAGCTGGCAAATGTTTGCATGGCATTAAAAACATCAGAACGTCTACATTGAGGATATTGGTTGTTTGTCAGAATCTAGGATTTGTTCACCGGACAGACGTGACCTGAAGGTCCTTGTGTCTTTTTACCACTTGCTCTCTGCAGGGAGAGCTAGGTTCCCTGCTGCTTGTGAACACTATTCTTAGTCATGTTTTTAAGCTTTTCATTAAAAGAAAGGTGCGCTACCTGTTTTTTGTTCATCTACTTTCTACTTCTACATGATGACTTTCATAGCATAGCTGTAGTAGTCTGGTTATCAAGGATTAACATTGTATACCGTTGAGTTGAAGATTCTGATTGGCAGGCATAGTTGCCATGTCGGATATACAAAAGTAATATTTACTAATCCATTCGTTGTCCTGGAGCTCTTGTTCTAGACAGTACAGAAAGGTTGTTGGCCTGTTTAAGTCAATTATTGCTTGAGGGGTGTCTCCTTCTGTCAGAATAGTGTTTCAAAGATGCTATTCATTTGAATTAATTATTTTTTTTCCCTGTCTTTGAAACAGAGAGCAGAGGCAGAAGGAGGCTGCCAAGACGACGGTAGTCAACAGCTTCCCCAAAGACAGAGACTACAGACGGGAGGCCATGCAGGCTACGGTTGCCTCCAGCTTCCCTAACAGTGAGTGTTGTGCATTCTGGCAGATGTAGTCTTTTGAGTGGTGATTTGTTTTGAGATTTCTTTTAGAAAAATTAGATGAGGGCCCTTCACAAACCATTCTGTATCCATATGTCATGCTTAAGCTGGCTTTCGGTGAATTTGAGTTTTTGTTTGATGGGTGCCTGTGACTAGGCGAGCACTTCATGGCATTTAGTATTCTCTGTGCTAAACCGCTGCAGTTCTAAAGATGCAAAGTTTTAGCAAATCATGATTTTAAGCACATTAAAAATAATAGCAGAAAAGGGTTGTCGCATAATGTCATGGAGCCCATTTGAGTTGTGGGATGCGCGTAACGTGTCTGAGTTTAGAATTGACCTGTCGCTAAGCTCCGCCCCCCCATTGTTACCGTGTGAACTCGGACAAACAAACCAGACTTGATTAGAAATACATTGTGGACAATGGCAGCTGACAGTATATGAAAGCAGGCTTTGAGGACGTTTTGGTCGATGAAGGATTTGCTTTCTTCCAGAAGTTATCAAAAGGGACGTAATTATGCTATGGAGGGGTGACAAGCAGTTGTGGTGAGTAGCCGTGCAAATCACCGTGCAAAAACCACAGAGGTTAATGCTAGCTAGCTAGCGGAAGATTGATACGATACGATAAGATATGTTAGGTTATGTTAATATTTGATGTAAGAATATAGTAGTTGGTTAATGTGCATTTAACAGGGAACCTGTGCCCACGTTGTTGGCTTAGTAGCCTACATTACGTCGAGCTGTTGCAAACGCGAGAGACGTCCTGTAGGCTACTGTTGATGAAAATATACCCCATTTTCTAGCCTCTCGAGGTACCGGCAATCAGTACTACATGTCCCCCATGTAAAGCGTTTGACCATGGTTATCCGTCGGGGATTTTTGAGTTAATAAACTCCATAAATAACCATTAATTTGTCATTTCATGCCTCCTCCCTGTTGTTTCCTATGGAGTTGTCCGAGCTGATGTCCGAGTCCCATAGAGGCTGGACTGTCATTGGCTCATCAGCGTTATAAGGGTGGCGTTTAGCGACAGGTCCATTGATGATGGGTGAATGAAAAAGATGTTCTTGTGTTGCGTGCCTGTTGTGTCTGAACTTAAGGAGGGATTTAACTGCTGCATACAGCTGAGCTGTGATTCATCCAAAAACTGAATTTAAAAAGTGTAATCTGACATCACTATTAGGCATGTCCCGATCCGATATTTGGATCGGATCGGCCGCCGATATTAGCAAAAAATGTGGGATCGGCCTGCACGGGAAAATCCCGATCCGGACTCCCGATCCAGTTTGTTTTCAAAACTCCGGTCCGTGTTTTCCAGCGCACCGATGTAGGTAATCCATTTCAGTTTTTTTCAGCTTTCCCCCCCAAATCCGGTCCGCGTCTTTCAGCACACCTAGCGACCTGTCCAGCATCCCACTTGTCTGTGCATGTCCCACTAAGAATTTAAAGTTATCGAGCAAATATTTCATGTCACAGTTGAATTAATATAGCCTAATGTTAACCGCGACCGTGAGTGTCCGCGAGACCCTCTTACTATTAGGCTAAGGCTCTTATGCATGTTGCTGCTGACAGCTTTGCCTGTCTAACGAATGTTATCTCCGCGATTTAAGATTGTTTGTGTAATGTATAGGCACAGCACGCACTTTAATTTCCCTGTTTTTACAATCGGCTAGCCCAGGGGTGGGCAAACTGCGGCCCGCCAAGCACTTTCATCCGGCCCGCCGAGCATTTCATTTGGTTATCAGGCTGCTCGCTATTTTTTTCCTGCGATAGTAGGCGACGTTGGTTAGCTTTACTGCAAACTGCTTTTCACCCCCCTTAGAGAACGTTTACAATGTCAAAACATCATGTTAAATAGAGATAACATCATGTTAAATTAAGTTAACTCTTAGTTATCTCCTTTGCAGCAGATCTAATGTGAACATTATGCGATCCATTTAATTGGGAACGCGTCTGCACTCACGAGAGGGAGAGAGAGCCACAGGTTCCAGCTGGCTTATCATTGTTGATAATTGATATCTCCTTTTTATAAGAAACTTTTAAAAGGAAATCATGAAGGCAACAGTAGTTCCCACTACTGACCATTTAAAAACTGTGAGAGGGCCCAGCCGTAGATACAGCACTAGCCATAGCGGAGCAGGCAGAAGATCATTGAGAAATAAACGTGAATAAAAGCGACTGTCTTAAAGCGACAGTGCACAATTTATACATTTGTTAAACAACATAAAATTTAAGCAATTCATATTTTAAAAGAAATACTTTTCATACTAAATTATAGGCTATAATCTTTTTATATTTTAGGTGGGTGTGTGTGTGTGTGTGTGTGTGTGGGGGGGGGGGGGCTGTTGTGCAGCCCGCCGGCCAATTTTCAAAACCCAATGTGGCCCTTGAGCCAAAAAGTTTGCCCACCCCTGGGCTAGCCTAACAAACGCATTTAATTTCAAAAAGCAACCTGGACAATTGCTAACATCTAAGTGCACCAAGGCCTACAACTCTACACATCCAAAAGGGTAGAAGCTTCCAGTAGGCTATCATAACTTTTTTTACCGTTTAGTCTGTGCATCGGCGCAGCCTACGACAATGTGAATTAGTGACAGCTGTTGTCGCGGTAAACTTAAGCTCCTGTCACTAAATAGTGTAGATAGGCCTACGTGCTATGTTGCTTGATTTTCTGTAATAAATGCAGCCTGTAGCCTAGGTTACTTCAGCAAACCCAGACCAGTTGTGGCATCAGTTTCGCTTTTAAAACGCAACAGTGAGAGGCTTTTTAGCGCAGTCTCACTTATCATTGATGAGCACAGGAGCAGGCTGACACCTGAGCATGTTGAAATGATCACCTTTGTGAATAGAAGAAGAATCTCCCCATCATGCTCAGACTGCAGCCAGGGCAAACAGTAGAAATTGAAGGGAGTATGGAGATGGAGCAGTAAAGTGTGGAGGAGATAGCAATACTGTAGAAGGCGTGACAGTTATTTGGGTTGTTATAGCCAATTCAGTGTGTGTGTGGTAATTTGACTATTTTCTACTCAGGTTTTGTGTGTGTTGCTTTTATATATAATTTTATATTGTTTACAATATTGTTTACACTAATGGCTTTTTTAAGCCTTGATTTACACTCTTGAGCAGAGCACTGATGCCAATTCAGTGTGGGTAATTGACTATTTATTTTCTACTCGGCTTTTCTGTGTGTTTTGCTTTTTTTATACAGTTTACAATATTGTTTGCACTAATGGCTTTTTAAGCCTTGGTTTACACTCTTGTTGTTCAAGAGCAGAGCACTGATGCCAATTTAGTTTGTGTGGTTAATTGACTATTTATTATTTTGTGTTTATTTAACCCTGTTAAGAATAAACAGGTCAGCTTCTCATTACCAACCACTGGATTATTCAAACTAACCTAATTAAGTTGGCTAGTTGTTCTTAAGAGTAAAACCCTTTTCAACATGAGTATAACAACAAAATAAGTAAATATCTTTAATCTTTAATACATGCTTGGATCGACCGATGCTAAAAGCTACAATATCGGTATCGGATCGGAAGTGCAAAAAGCTGGATCGGGACATCCCTAATCAGTATACAATTGAGTGTTATTTTTTAAGTGTCAATATTGGAGGAACACAAGCAGATATCCACAAAAGGGGTCATGGATGGAACCTGAACGGATTTCAGTATCATTGCCTCAGATTTGCACAATATGTATTGATAAGAGTTTTAGTTATAGTATTTAGCAGGCGTAAACAAAAATAGTGGAGGATCAATTGCTCTGATATATTGCAAGGATTGATTTGGCCCACACCAGTCACTGCTGTCTTATGTTATGAATGCTAGCTTCCCGTTAGGAGCCGTAGGTTTCTATTTCTATTTTCTCTTGATCATTGAATATCCGATCATTGATAATGATCTGACATAAAATCTGAGAAATTTCTACATCTACAACCTGGTTAGCCTGACCAGTTGCAGCAGTGTAACAGTGTACTGTCATGATTTGGCTAGAAAACCATGACAAAAACAAACGCAAACATGGACAACATAACTGAAGCCATGGAGCGTGGAAATCAGTAAAGCCATTTGAGTTAGGCGTTTGCATAGATCAGTGGAATGTACAGGGCTTAAAGTTTTCAGGCACGGGCTGGACCGTGTAAGATTTGAAAATAGGCAATATGCCTGGCAGCCTGTGACCTCTTCAAAAATGGTTTGTTTATCTTTGTTGCCTTTGCCCTCTACATTGCCATACAGAGCACAGTGAGTAATAGTCTATGCTGACATTATGGCGCATATCAAGGAACTTGTGTCGCTATGCCTATTTGGTCTTCCCACCACCGCCCTTACCTGTGTGTGTGTGTGTGTCTGTGGTACATCAGAGAAAACGTCTCCACTGTTTTCTTTTCATAGTAATTTCTGAGCTTATGGCTGAACCTGAAATGTCTATGAGTTCTAGTTTTGGTGAGTTGCTGAAGACAGAAGAGATTGCCTCAGTGCCGTCACAAATCTGTCTGTGTAGTTCACCACTGAAACGGTAGTCACAGTAGCAAACTCCATAGGCTGCTGTGTTGGAATGTTGATGTTATTTGTTTGGCCTTTTCATGCTTAGATTTTGTAAAAGTTATGGAGAAATAGACACAGTATATTCCAACATAGTTATAACAGAGTTATCGTGACCAGAAAATATTTCTGAGGTTATTTGCGAGGTGTTTACCAGTCGGTTTATTATGCTAGCAAGCACACTTTCCACACCTGCTCACAAAATAATGCTGGCGATGTGCTGATTTCATAATGTTATTGACAAATAGACACTACAATCAGATAACCCCGTCATTTTAACCAAAATATGTGCAAAATATATGGGGAAGTTGTGGCCTACTGGTTTGGGCTTTGTGCTTGTACCGAAGGGTTGCCGGTTAGATCCCCGACCAGTGGGAACAGCTGCTGTAGCAAGGCAGCTCACTGCTCAGGGTTAGTGTGTGCTTCACCTTACTGTGTGTTCACTGTGTGCTCTGTGTGTTCACCAATTCACAGATGGGATAAATGCAGAGACCAAATTCCTTGTATACGCAAGTATACTTGGCCTAGAAACCTGATTTACATGATTTACATTTATGTCAGCAAACTAGCATGTTGCTACTACCTGTAGTAGGCTGCTCGAAGCAGCCGGTTATCAACACGCAGGGCGAGTTGGCCAATCACAATCCTTGCAGTCTTCGTCGACTTGACGCAAAGTTATGCGTTTTTGAAGGTGTACGTCAGGCGACAGAGGGGGGTACACTGCGACGCAGAGGGCTCTGCAGGGCTACGCTGTCAATTCTACGCAGAAGCATAAATCAGCCTTTGCTACACCCCGACCAAATGTCTGGCATGATCTGAAATTTCTGATCCTCCTACAACATACTCTGGAGTTTACCAGTAACATGATGGACTGCTCTCTGCAGACATGGCAAAGAGATTGATGCTGTTCCCTGATGTTCCCAAAAATGTGAACAATAATTAGTCGATGTCAGTGTCACCTGACTATGATTCCTGACATGGTAATCATGAAAGATGACAACATTGCGTGGTCTGGTCCTGGCATTTGATCCTGCATAGAATTTATGCATTTGCATATATAACCGTGGTAGTCTGATATGTAGGATTGTTCAAGATGGCCATTTCTAGTCTGTAATTGGCAGCAGGTGAAATGTATGCATGGCTGACAGGCCTCTGTCCTCATTTGTCCATCTTCATCATCCCCTCTCACAGAGTCAGTATCAGAGAAGCCATCCTCCCTCTCCTGCACGTCTCAGTCCTCCTCTTCCTCGTCATCTGTGGCCAGCGCCGCCGCTCAGGCCGGCTCGGCCTCCGTCTCCACGGTGCCCGTCTCCCCGGTGCTGCAGTCCCCGGTCGCGCCCACCCTGCTCCAGGACCCGTCCCTCCTGAGACAGCTCCTCCCCGCGCTGCAGACTGCCCTGCAGCTCAACAACGCCAGCGTGGACATGGCCAAGATCAATGAGGGTGAGTGTGTGTGTGTGTGTGTGTGAGAGTGTGTGTCTGTGTCTGTGTCTGTGTGTGTGTGTGTGTGTGTTTTAATTTATTCCGATCAGAAGGCCTCAGTGCCTGTGTTATCATGGCCTATATCAAGACGTGGAGATGAGGGGAAAGTGGTACAAAAAATGAAAGAAAAGCTCAGTGTGTTTTTATCCTTATTAACTTAAAATTTCAAATGTTTACAATTTCCAGGGCCAGGACACTTAAATTGTCGTTCAGAGGTAGTTATGGATGTAGATGTATGATTTGCAAAAAGGCATCAGCCCGTCTCGATCAGCACCTTTTATATGAAGGAGGATTTCCTGAAGATTTCTGCCGCATAGCCTTTGGAATTTGCAGTGTGATGGCAGAACCATGCATAGTTGTTTACCACACCAGTTCAGTCTACCTCAAACTGCTTCTAAGAGTGTCTTGGCCTTGTTTGAGGTGTCATGTGTTACTTGACAACTTTGTTTTTATTGGTGACTGCTGGATGAAGAGGCTCAGTATTTTCTATTGCAAAGTGTGTGCCAGCAGTGTAAACCTTAGTGGTGTGATTTGCATTTGATTCTTCAGCAAATGTGTAATGCCTCAGCACAGTAGTTAAACTCAGATCTATCAATGCTGAAATTCTCAATCTCTCACACTCACTCTCTCTCTCTCTCTCTCACACACACACACACACACACACACTTACTTCATGACTATAACAGCCCTTCAGCTGATCTTCATTCACATCTTTCATGGAGTCTGGAGCAAGGCCACATGGTACAGTGTGATTTCTGTTCAACTAAATCATGCATGATGTGGAGCAGCTGTTTTCAGCTCTGTGAGGCTGACTGTAATGTCACCCAGCCTTTATAGGCTTCAAGGTTGGACTCCTTCAGCTCTTCTCTGCAGTGCTGGAGTTTTAGTGGTGGCTGCTGTGAAGCTAATATTTTGTTTTCCAGTGTGCGGTTCTGACTGAGCGTGCATAAGAAAGGTTGGCCAGCACTGGTAAACACACACATGACCACTCTTGGGAAGAGGCCGAGCAGGATGGCTGAGGAATGTCTGCTGTTGACTTTTCCACTTCCAAACACATTTGATGCCGGAATTTTTCCTGGGTGACCCTAGGAAGCTCCTGAAGCGCCTTTGAGTTTTATTTGAAGGTTCTTTGTTATTATATGTTAACAGAGTGGTTCTGACTAAAGGACGTTATATACTTCTCACCCCTTGCCCTTCTTTTGTTCTCTCTATCTGTCTCTACACTTGTCTGTTTTTGCTAACTTAATGTGACATACTAGACGGTGAACCGTGACTGGAAACTCCGGCATTGAGTTTTACTGAGCCTGTTGACCCAGCGCTGGGCTTGCTGAGGTTGCTGAGTTCAAGCCAAGGTGGCACAGATGAGTGTCAGGCCAGCTCCACCATATGATTAAGAGCAAAGCAGACTTTTAATAGACGCTGGAGAATTGAACCTCCCAGCCTCTAATATTTATGAAAATTTGAGGTTAAGTGACCCTTTTTTTGTTTCTGGGAATGTTCGTAAATTGTCAGTCTTGAAGAAGTTTGTTTGCATGACTCGTTGACACTGAGGTGTTCCATAAGAGCTGTTTATTAGTTGATTGAACTCCACGTCTGGCGATGCAAGCAAGTGTTAATGATATCAGTTTAATTACATTGTTTTCAATTGGAATGTCCTAACAGTGCCCGATGCGAAGCATTGCTGTGCAGCAACGTTTTGAGCAGAACTTTTGTCAGAAGCTAGATCACACTTGCTAACTTGGAAATGAAGTCCTATGTCCAGAATCCTGAACCACCACTTTAAACCTCTGCCATTTGATACTCAAGACAATACCATGACCATTGCTGAAAATATACAATGCTCAGTTATATAGACTAGACTGAACTCAGAATACATTGAGGCTTTTTAAGGAGGTTACTTCCATCCTGGTAGCTTTCAACTTTAGGACCCTAAAGGGGTGGGCAAACTGTTTGGCTCAAGGGCCACATTGGGTTTTGAAAATTGGCCGGCGGGCCGGACCACCAATTAATGAGGCAAAATTACATTTACAAAATGACATCAGTTACATGCAATACATACTGTACCATTCACTGCTATTGAAATACATGCTAAGAAACTACTGTGTAATTATCCTATTATTATTATGACCGCCGCGCAGCGAAGCGGCGGTCATATAGGTTTAGTGAGAACTTTTTTTTTTTTCCCGCATGCCCAAATTTCCGTCAATGAGTCCCGGGACACTGAAAGACCGGTGTACACGAAACTTGGTGGGCATGTAACCCCACATGGATAGCATGGAACCATCGTTTTTCGTTTTGATCTGTAGCCCCCCCGCTGGACTGGACCCCCCGAAAGGAGAACTGTAGGGCCTAGGATGACCATTTTTTTCCGTATGTTTGCCTCCAGGGGTCATGTTAACCCATTTCATGTGCACACATGTGCACAAACAGATACACACACACACACACACACACACATACATTCACAGTAATCATACGTATGACACATACTCACACAGTAGACATATGTACGCTTGCATGCACAGGCACATACGCAGGCACACACACAAGCACGCACACACACACACACACACACACACACCCACCCACACACACACACACACCCACCCACACACACACACACACCCACCCACACACATAACATAAACATAACACAAACAATCAAGAATTTCTCAGAATTATGAACAGGCAAGATGGAGGTGGGGTTGTATAAAATTTATTTTACATGTGAAATCTATGAACTAATCATGTTTTGGTACTTGTTGTGTAGCAGATACCAGTGTGGATAATGCAATTTAGTGAGACAGTTAGAATCATATAGGCCTTTCAGCGTGATTTCTTTTTGTGGAAAAAATGTGCTGGACTGGGCGGCGGTCATATTTTGTACCGCTCTGCGGTACATCTAGTTATTATTATTATTATTACTGAACAGGCATGAACAATGGGTGGCACCCCAACATTGGCCTAGGTAACACAGCCTATCACAGAACAGTAGGCTACACACATTAACCTGCACATAATGTTGTTAAACTCAGACATGCAACAAAAATACATACTTCCTAAAAACTAAAGAAACAACTCGCCATTAGTTGTTCATTCAATTTATTCAATTTCAATGGGAACAGTGCTGTTGGTCCCCCTTTTTTGCGAGAGCATCAACGTTTGGGGTAATTTTGCTTTTGGCGACACAGTATAGCCCCCAAATGTTCATCAGTGAGCTGCGCTCTTTGCCTTGATTTGTTGAGGTTCGTCACACTGAAAGTTTGCTCACACACATAGGTCGAGCCGAATAACACCAGTATCCTCTGGGCCACCTGCCGGATGTTTGGAAACTTGTTCTCGTTTAGCAATGGATAAAACTCCTTGAGTTTTACTTCTCCTTTAGGACAGAGTCGCACTGCAGGTCAATCAGCTCCAATTGCAGCTGCTGTTTACTAGTCCAGTGACTGTACCATTGAGAACTTTAAGTAAACCTGACAGCAGTGAATTGCGAGTGAGTGGCTAGCGACAGTGTATGAATTGTTTTCATTTAGGAGTAAACACTTAAACTGCTAAGCTGGAAAAAAGCTAGTGACCAAATCAGCGTTTGTGAGGGAAACTTGTTGTTTAGTTTCAACTGCGGGTGACTGAATAAAGCTGCAACTCAGACTGTATCTTATGTCTGTCTACAAAGGGGTTAGCCCCGATGGTTTTAATAACTTATAATGATGACCTGTCTGGAACTGAAGCAGAGATGGTTAGCATATTGAATGGGATGCACAGATTCAACGCAGATCCACAGATCTTGTTAGAATGGTGAAATACATTCATACCGCTGACATTATTGAGGAAGAAGTATAGCCAACCAAGCTCAAGTAGCTCAGTGTAGCCAGATGGGCCTTACGTATGCCTAGTCTGGAAATTAGGGCTTTAAAAAATAAAAAATTGGCGCAAATTATCGGCCGGAATTCTGTTAACGGACTGATAATAATATTTACATTTTTTCATTTATCAGCCAATAATATATCGGCCGTCAATATATCGTGCATCCCTAGTTCGAGTACATGTCATGCACCAATTGATCCTTTCCTTGTAGCTTTACGTTCAGCTCCAAAAAAGACACGATCCCGTCTCTGAGCTCCCACACTCGCCAGCACACTTTCCCCAAACTTAGCCAACGGACATTGGTCTTGGTGGTCAGCATCGGTTTCTTCTATGAATTTAATGAATTGGCGATGAATAAGCCCCCTCGCTCGTATGCTGTTCACAAGTTTCACCACTACCTTCACTATGTGATCAAAGCGCAAAACAGTCTTGCAAAGGGATTCCTAGTGGATGATACAGTGTAGGAAAATTACCTCCAACTCAGGCCTTTCTTATTCTCACATTGTCCTGAATTCTTTTTAGCAGTCCAACGTTTCTTCCCGTTAAATTCAGTGATCCCAGAAACCCGGTCATATAAGGCCACTCCTTGGGTTGTGCCCTTGACAGATATTGCCTTACAACCTATGGCCTTATTGAACAAATGCCTAACTTCAAGTACTGCTCAGTACAAAGATTACACAAAAATTAAAAGGAAAATCTGCCCAAAAGGTGCACTTCCAAATCAGTCCGTCTTTCGGTGCAGCAACAGCTGAACTTCTCAACGCGAGCAATGGGAGAAACGCGACGCAACGGACCCACAATTCAGTTCGCTTCAGTTTACTTCAAATTATGAGCCAAGAACACCAGTCTGTCCACTGTCAGGTTTAACTGCAGCCCTGTGACATGTTACAACATTTCCTCCAGTGCTGAATGCCCTTTCTGAAGGGCTGCTCGAGGCAGGGATGCATAGATATTTTTTAGCAAGTTTCCCCAGTCTGGGGAAATTTACCTCTTGTGATTTTCACCAATCAAGTGGATTAACGTCACTGTCCAACTCCGGTATCATTAAGTAGCTCTTGGGCTCCTTTTCAATGGCCGTAGCCAGTGAGTCCTCTCCTCCGACTTTGTGTTTTTTGAAGTAACTCCCAAAAGGCTTTTTGGTCTGTTTTGCTGCCTCCCTGGTGTCATCACCACCACCACTTGCTCCATCTTCTGCAGCTGTAGCCATAGCTGCAGCAGTTGAGGGACCTGGGACCTGTCATAGCCATGAGTTCAGTGATTGTATTGTAATTGATGACGCAGTGACTTTAATCTGGTCATCATCATTGTAACGGTTTTTGAAGCGGGGGGTCAAGTGTGGATGCCAAACTTTACAGGTCATCCACAGTCGTCTTTGTACTTGGTGTTGAGGTACTCCAGGATGGTTGTTTTTATTTGTTTGGTTAGGTCTGTGTCATCAGATTTCACTGCCATTCACTGGTAATATCAGTACAGCATACTGTACACAATGTATGGTGTCTTGCAGAGGCATGGCCATCCAGCATCCATCAGTTATCTTCACCTCTCATTATGATTATGGATTTAGTGGAAATAATCACTTTTTGACGCAGATTGTTTGTTGGTAGGCCTATGTAACGTTAAACAGGATTATGGAAAAACGAATGGCTCTATAATCAGAAAATATAGTTTCACTTTGAGTAACATTGCGAGTTATTGGCATTTTTAAAAATCTGCATTATCTGAGTACCCATTGGTTCATGTTATAAACAGGCGACTATGATAAATTAAGTTTAACCACGTGCATTAGCCTACATGGACAACATTAACTTACTTTGCTAGCTGATGAACAACCAAACTAGCTTGCAAATACGTACATAGTGTTAAATTAATATGTTTACAAAAATGTATTGTATTATGTCTGTTTATCCAAAGGTTTTTAAAACATTTTCAAAATAAGGTGTACTCCAAAAACGTGACCATTGACAGTTCTGTTTTATTTTACCTGCCTACCCTACAACAACAACTTCTGCGATTGGTATTCATTTTTACTTTGAGGTCTTAAAAAAGGTCTTCGTCATTAAATTTGTACTTCAAAAATGACTCCCTGTAACAATCGCAATACTATTGTGACCAAATAAGATCTCAAAAATGTGTTTTTCTCTGCAAAGATAATTGTGAACTGCAGAATTTGCGAAACTGTCCTTGCCTGGCATGGGAGCACATCAGTTATTTGAAAGTATCTAAAGAAGTGGCAACTTGGCCATATCCAATCTATCTTTTAGATTGCTTTCTTCAGAGGTTGCAGACTAGTACTAGTACTTTCCAGCAAACAGCTGCTCTCACTTAAGCTTAACCGTTGATAAAGCAAAGAGACTTTTCTTGTGTGATTGTGGGATAATAATGTGAGTAGTGCTTTTCATAGGGTCTGTAATTCTGTCAGATTTGTTAATCTCTCTCAATTGCTGTGTTGAATTAAATATCACCATTGTGGTGATGAAATCATGACTCATAATTCAACCTTTGAAGTATGTGGTATTTTGTGTGTCTCTTAGTGTCATTTAACCAGAGAGGATTTATAGCTCATGTTCTGATCATGTAATTACTGCTGTACTGTGATCAGACCTCCGATCAAAGGTTCTAAGCATGTTTTGGTTCTTTAAGCACTTCCCGTGGTTCTCCTTGAGATTCTCCTGCAGGTTTCTTGCCAAAGGCTCTCTCCCTGTCCTTGTGGCACAAGCTGATGTTTAGTTCCAATCTGCTGCCCAAATGAAGCTTTAGTGAGATGTGAGTTCAGTTAATTAATGCAATCCTTTTTTTTTGCTTTTTTTCTCTCTCTTTCTTTCTGTCTATCTCCATCTATCTATCGTTCTGTTTTTCACACTCTAGTTCTGACAGCAGCCGTGACTCAGGCGTCGCTGCAGTCTATGCTCCACAAGATCCTCACGGCCGGCCCGTCTGCCTTCAACATCACCTCCCTGCTCTCCCAGGCTGCCCAGCTGTCTAACCAAGGTAGAGACTCTCACACAACACCCACGGGTACAGCCAACCTTCCTGCCTCTTCAAGCAGGCTTCACATTGCATGCGCAAACGGCAGCGCTGCGCTATGAAACCCATTATTGTCAATGGCTTGCACAGTGCCGAGCAAAGCATAGCGCAAGCGGCGTTTTGCCGCTTTGCCCGTTCTGCGCATACCGCAGTCGAAATTCAATCATGTTGAACTTTGATTGAGGCACGCTGTAAATCATGGGTGTTTTGCGCTGAGCCCTGTGGCAACCACAACAAACAAAAAAATGTAAATGACCTCAACCAAGAGCAACCTAGTGGCGAGCGAAGCGCATTCCGCATTTATCTGGTATTTTTGAGTTTAGCCTACACACGCTGTTGACTAACCAGCTGAGGAGGACACTAGGGCTACACACGTACACTTCCAAATGAAGACACTTGCTTCCCTCAGTACCTATATTGTATGTAACTCCATTATACAGGTGCAATCTCAGAGCAGTTATCTTGAGTGGAGTCCTGAGTGCGTGTGCTTCTCTTGTCCTTTCTCTGAGCAGCCCAGCAGTCCAGCCAGTCGCCCATGTCTCTGACTTCAGACGCCTCATCACCCCGCTCCTACGTGTCCCCCCGAATCAGCACCCCCCAGACCAACACCGCATCCCACAAGCCACTGCTCAGCACGCCACCCGTCACCACACAGACCAAGGTACCAAAGGCTCTCTGCTTGATGATACTCCCGATGAGTGTCTTAAACATTTTCAGTAAATATTGTGTAATGGATTTCTTAGGAAGTGGCTGCTACCTGATTTTTTGATATTGGCTCAGTAGTTTGGTCTGTACCTGTCTGACCCTCTCCTTTTTACTACTGTCTTTTGTGCCCCCCCCCTTCCTCTCTCTCTCTCAGGTGAGCACACCTGTTGTAAAGGCCGGCTCTCACCCTCAACCCTCTCCCCAGCAGCCCCTCCCCTCAGACAAGCACCACGACACGGCCAGCTCTCCCCGCAACCTGCAGAGGTGAGCACACACACGCATATATATATATATATATATATATATATATATATATATATATATATATATATATATATATATATACATACACACACACACACACACATACAACAGATATGTAAGTGCTTCATGAAGTGGGTTGTACATTTGTGACTGACTGTCTGTGGGAGTTGGATTTGGGGTGTCCGTGTGCGCTAGCTGCCTTGACGGGTTACTGATGCCCTCTGGCTAAGCATCACAGAGCGCTATGAATGAGCTCTCACACCATTTGCTGTGTGTGCGCACATGTGCTGGTTCTCGCTGAGCCGACATATGACCCATATTTGTGCTTCCGCCTCCTGCAGATAGATGAACACGCGTATGTTTGAGACTATGGTGTGCGTTTATGATTGTTTGTGTGTACGCAGTGATTTTAGTTTACTTTTCCGGTGGTGGAAGCTCCTTAGAGGGAGCTTGGGAGCTCCTTAGAGGGACCTTGCACTAGCAGGCTGTATGTGCACATGCGTGCTGGAATGTGGGTCGTGTGTGTGTTAGTGTGTAAAATGTGCCCCACTTCGTCCTGCTCCACCCACACAGCTCTGGGATCAGGCTCCGCAGTCTGTCTGCTGTGGTCCGTGGTGTGGTGCAGATGGCTTGTCTGCTCTGGAGTCAGAAGCTCAGTGTGATGTGTTGTGAATGGGCTATTTAAATAGGAGCTGACAGCAGACCCTGGAGAGTCTCTGATCTCTACCTCATTACGACTGCTCTCATCAAGCAGGTAGATGGTGCCATCTAGTGGTGTATCAGGAAATTGCATAACTGTGATGTGGAGAAATTAGGGTTATGATGGGGATGTGCCTTTCTCCCATATAAATTTGATATGTATCTAGATGTATAAGCTATGATACGATTCAGAAATGATACAATTTAATACAGAACGATTCTGTGTGATTCGATATGATGCGATGCGATGTAATGGGGCCCCAAAATGCTATACAGTTCTTAACATTTGTTTAATTTTACATTTTATTTTTGAAATTGCATACAATTCTATGAATAATTATATAAATGGGTAGGCTATAAAAGACTGGGGAGTTATTTTTGTTACTTGTAGAGAAATTAGTTACATGTCATTGAGTTTATAATTTCTCCAAAAGACACAAAGACTTGATTGATTGGATTGAAAGACAGACAAACAAACATTTTGATATTAAGAACTTAAGACATGTCTCTAAACAGAATCACTAGGCCAATTAATAGAGATCTATACATTCATGTCACCCTTCTGCTTAGCTGCTGAGCCAAGGCAGGTGGGCAGGTTTTGAGGCAGGAACGATTATTTGCCATCACTCTGGCCTTGTACTCACTTTTTTGACAGATTGAGGTCTGGACTCTTGCTGGGCCACTCTAAAATACACTGCTCAAAATAAATAAGGGAACACTTTTTCATAGGAGTATAGCATCAAGTCTATCAAACTTGTAAGCTATCGGTCTGGCCAGTTATGTAACAGAGGTGGTTGTGAATCAGTTTCACCTGCTTTGGTGTCATCAAAGTTAACAGGTGCACTAAAGGGGTATCCTTGGGTGATTTTTCACAAGTTTTGCATTTGGGTAGGGTCAGTGTCACTACTGGTAGCATAAGCCAGTACCTGGAGCCTACAAAGGTTGCATAGGTAGTCCAACTCCTCCCAGAATGGCACACCAATACATTCCATTGCCAGGACTTCTGTGTCTCCCAGCGCAGTCTCAAAAGGATATTCTTGGAGACAGGCAGTTGCTCTAAGAGAGCTGGGCAGTGTGGTAGAAGATCCTTTACCCAGCAGCAGGACCAGTATCTGCTCCTTTGTGCAAGGAGGAACAGTAGGAGCCCTGCCAGAGCCCTACAAAATGACCTCCAGCAGGCCGCTGGTGTGAATGTGTCTGACCACACTGTCAGAAACAGACTACATGAGGGTGGCCTGAGGGCCCGATGGCCTCTAGAGGGATCTGTGCTCACTGCCCACCACTGTGGAGCTCAATTGCCATTTACCATAGAATACAAAATTGGCAGGTCCGCCATTGGCGCCCTGTGCTTTTCACAGATGAGGGCAGGTTCACCCTGAGCACATGTGACAGACGTGAAAGGGTCTGGACATGTTGTGGAGAACATTATGCTACCTGCAACATCATTCAGCATGACCGATTTGGTGGTGGGTCAGTGAAGGTCTCGGGAGGCATACCCTTGGAGGGACGCACAGACCTCTATGGGCAAGACAACGGCACCCTCACTGCTCTTAGGTATCGGGATGAATCTTCAGACCCATTGTCTGACCCTGTACTGGTGCAGAGGCCGCTGGGTTCCCCCTGGTGCACAACAATGGCCGGCCACATGTGGCGAGAGTGTGCAGGCCGTTCCTGGAGGATGAAGGAATTGATACCATTGACTGTCCCCCACACTCCCCTGACTTAAATCCAGTAGAACACCTCTTGGACATTGTGTTTTGGTAAATCCAATACCGGCAGGTTGCACCACAGACTGTCAAGGACCTCATGATGGCCGTGTCCACATCTGGGAGCAGACCCCCACTACACCATCCGCCATCTCATTGTCAAGCATGTGGGGTCCATACGAACTACTGAGTACCATTTTGAGTTGCTGCAAAATGGACTAGCTTGTCGCATCATTTTTTTCACTTTTTTCATTGATTTTCGTGGGGGTCTTTGAATTCAGCCCTCTGTAGGTTGATCATTTTCATTACCAAAAAATAATGTGGCATCCTTTACCCAGTACACATTACCCAGTGCATATCAGTATAGATATCCAGCATGAGTTTTTTCCCATTGAGATGTGTTTTCAAAGTGTTCCTTTAATTTTTTTTTTGCAGTTGACATTGTTCTCTGTTAACCATTTTTTGACTTGTTTGGCTGTATGTTTTGGATCATTGTATGGTTTAATGGTCCAATGATTCCTATTAGGGCAGTTCTCTTGGCACACTGCCTGATCTTTTCCTCCAGAATCTTAGGGCCCGTCCCAATACCTCCCCTACCCCTAGATTTTTGCCCTAACCCTCGTTTTTGCGCGTGCACGTGTAGGGCTAGGGTGTCCCATTACTATAGGGAGCAAGGAGAAGTGCTATTTTGCCCTTAAAATCAACCCTCAAAACATAGCCAGGACCGATGCAGGCTTAAAACGAAGTGGGAGATGAAATTACCCTGGATACCGTGCGAGCTCAGCGAGCCGGCCAAATTTTTCATATATTTTCGCAAATAAGCATATTAAAATTTCGGAATATGTTGGAATATGTTAGCTGGATGCACATCTGATGGACTGTTGAGTTTTGAACACTAATGTTAGAAAATATCTCACGAAGCTCTCTGACGATGTTCATGATATCTGCTGATTGCTTTGAGAGAGTCTGCCCATCAAATAACGTTATATATCTGATCTGGGTAGTTTCGTCAATATTTAAGGTGGGTGTTCTGGCGTTCACATGAACACGAATATCTTTGTTGATTAACTAGACGTAGATAAACCAGCACAGCCCACACAACAACGACCGCTGGAATGGGCATGTTCCTGAATGAAAATAGTAGCAGGCTACTACCGGTAGACACGTCGGCGCTGCGCGTGACGTAGGTGAGCACGTTCGCTACGCTAATTTGCATTTAGTGGTGTCCCAATTTATAGGGAAAGATCTTCACCTCCACTTCCCTTGTCGAGGGGGCTTTAATGTTGAGGGCAATCAAAACCAAGTGGAAGTTTTAAGGGGGGAGAAATGGGACGGGCCCTTAGTGTAGCCTCTTGCTTTAGTGTTACTGTTTACTTTGAGAAGGTCACCAGGTCCCCCTGGTTGAAAAACATCCCAAAAGAATACGATTTGTTCTTAACGGTATGTTGTGAGAAGCAAGTTTTTCACATCAACAATGACAGGTAGGCAATATTACCATCCCTCCCCAGTTAACTTCCATACGTGCACCGGAGCAAAGGGGAATGCAGGAGGCTGAATGAAGTTACCACACAGACAAGGGGTGTTTGTTGCAGCCTAAGAAGCTAGTTTAGACGCTAGTGCTTACAACTGAATATATGACTTCATTCAGGATACTGCAAGGATACAAGGAAGTTTATTGTAACATGCATATAGTTACTGGAAGTAAGAAATGCAGTGAAATTATGTCTGGTGTCAGCCTATTTGTGCATTTATGGGGGGGGGGGGGTAAAAAGTGCAGTAGAAGAGGGGTTTAGTAGATTAAGTGGCAAGGGCTGCATAAGAAAGGTGGGGGAGAATTGGGATGGGGGGGGGGGGGGGCACCAACAAGGAGCACCCAACAGCAACCCAAGAGCAACAGGGGCAAGGAAAAACTCTTTTACCAAGGAAGAAACCTTGGGCAGATCCACGGCTCAAATGGCTAACCCAACTGCCAGGGGTCTTGTTGTGTGTGTTGGGGGGATGACGGGAGATGGGATAGTGTGCTGTGTATGTGGGGAGAGGGCAGTGTGCAATATGTGTGTTGGAGAAGCTTCCTGATGAAATAATGTGCTGTGTATGTAGGGGAGAGGGGGGGGGGGCAGTGTACTGCAAGTATGGTGAAGGGACTTAATATTGCAAGCAGAGTACTGTATATATGATGTATGTGAGTGATGACAGTGAAGATGTGTGTGTGGGCAGGAGGGGAGTGGAGCAGTGACTGTGTGTGGGTGTAGTGTGTGTGTGGGTAGGTGGGGGCAGTGTGCTGTAAGTATGTAGAGGATGTGTGTTGGAGAAGATCCTGAAGACAATGTGCTGTGTATGTAGGGAGGGGGGGCAGTGTGCAGAAAGTATGTAGAGGAGGCTTACTGTAGCAAGCAGTGTGCTGTATGTATGTGAGGTGATGACAGTGATGATGTAAGTGTGTGTGTTTTTTGTTTGTGTGTTGGGGGTGGGGGGGGCAGAAAGGCTAGGCAATCAAGGACATGCAGCACACATGTTAACGGTCACACGCAAGTTATGCTGTGTTTCACTAAACTCGGCAACTAGTTTGTTGCCACTGTAGCAGTGACACAACTTACCCTAGTTGGAGAAGGCCACCAGACACTCTGTTGATGTGTTAGCGAATCAGGGTCGGTCTTATGACTTTGAAAGTAACATAATTTGTAAAGTTTTGTAAGGTATTTGTAAGGTCTTACTCTGCAGCATTGCTTTTAGCAGCAACCGATTTGTCATTTTAAAATCGAGCCATCGACCAGTTCATAGTATATTTAAACAGATGTAGGGGTGCACATATCGATGCACTCGCATCTTTAACATTCAAATCGGTGAATCTTTACACACCTAGTTTATGGTAATTTTTATCAGATAAGCCTATGGCGTGTGGTGATATTTTGATTGTAGCTACTATTTGAGGGTAAATTAGGATAAAAGTGTTACATAAAATAAAATTGTTAGTCTTATCTATAATAATAATTATTATTATTATTATTATTATTATTATTATTATTAATATTATTATTATTATTTTTACATATTTGAAATGAGCAGGCGAAGAAACAAATCAATTTAAACACTTTTATTTTAAACTTAACCTTCCTCTGATTGTAATCACCCCAGTTACTGACACTGACACCAAACCAATTCTTGATTGAGAATAAATCTGGACACACTCGGCTCATTTTCTATTTCCAAGATGGCATTACCAGTGATGAAATTAAACTTAAGCTCTTACTGAATCCTTTTGGAAATATAGCATACACATTGTTCTTGTAAACAAAGGTTTTAAATGCATTTGTTTACTTAATTTCAAAGGAAATACATGTCCATGTAGTTTGATACTAACCCCATCAGGGCAGCCATTAGTTGTGCAGAAAGCGGTGTCAACCATCCTCTTCAGTCATCGTATAAAGCCCGCCCCATGTCAACATTTCTGTATTAGAAATTCTCTTTTCTAATATTTTGAGATAGAATTTTGAGAATAATCAAGTTCTTGAGGCTTGAAATATTTCACTTTTTGTGTAATGAATCTAGATTATATGAAAGTTTCATGCACCTGTATGTAGCTTTGTGTGATACTGCATACCTGTGTGGGTGAAGACACGTGAGGAGGATTAACATGGATTTGATGCCTGCAAACAATATGTGAAATATTAATGTACTCCATGAAATAAATATGGTGGATGAAATAAATCAATAATGGGTCAATATGTTTATACTCATGCCACTAGTTTAGGCTACCAAAGGTCTGGCCATTGACCCTCCAATAATTATTTCGGGAAAATCAACTCACCCCTTAAGCTTTGCTGAAGTTTTTGGACATGTATGTAGTAGCGAGGTGTTGTCAACCTTCGGCCTAAAGCCTTGTTTTTATTTTCTGTCATTCTACAGCAGTCAAAGAAGCCCTTCCCCTGGCCCCAACCATGTTGCCGCGAGCAACAGCAGCACCAGTAACAACGGCAGTAGCAGTAGAGTGGGTGTGGCAGCCGGTGCGAGTGGGGGGGCCCAGGTGGAATCCACGGGACGGTCGGCGTGCTTCACCCCCTCCCTGGCGGCACACTTTGACGAGAACCTCATCAAGCACGTACAGGGCTGGCCTGCAGAGCACGTCGAGAAACAGGTACTTTTGGCCGCCTCGCTCTGATTCACTGTTAGTGTGTTTATACTTGGTTTTGGTTTTAAATTGGTTAAGAAGTGCACTTCTTTTACCTTAGAATAACAGCTTCAAACTCATTCTGATTTACTGACAGAGAATGGAGTCTCTAAAATTGCCAATGCATGCTCGCAACACTTGATGTAGTGCACACTACTGTAATGTCAATCGGGTGGTATAATAACCCTTTTAGTTGTTTTTTGACTAACTGGGTACTGCTTAAATGTCATCAAGTACTGATGCCAGGGAGCATAGATATTGATTGTTCCATCGTGTTACTTTAATATGCGCCTTGGCAGATTCGATCATAAATGGACACGTTTACACATGCATCTAAAGTGTACAGCCAGAGATGTATTCAGTGTATTCAGTATTTGTTACTGTCTAAATTACATCCACTAGGTCTCATTGTCATGGACACATTAGCTTTTACTCAGAAGATATGTGGTCAAATGTGTCCCAAATCACTTCGGCAAGTGGTTTGAGTAATCATATCGCAATGCATCTTGGTGGTTGTTCACACATGTATTTAGCAGCGCTATCCACGTGTGATCGCAGAAGACCTATTTCAAAGACAAATGTAAACAGGGTCTATATCCATCTCACTACTACCCTGCTTCAATCAAAGACCTCTCACTGATGATCCTTTCAGACTGAGGGCTAGTCCACACGTACGAAACCGATCTTTTTTTCCTCCGTCTTCCCTGAAACCGCATCAAGAATATTTGCGTCCAAACGGATCCATCTCAACACGACTCAACACGTTACTTCATACCCCAGGCCTATAGGTGGCACTGTTTCTTTACAGAAATTGACCAAAGTTTTTGCTTTACAAACAGACAGAATAGGCTACGACAAAATGGCTAGTGCAAGGAAACCAGAATTGTTTGTCAAGTCAAGTCAAGTTTATTTATATAGCGCATTTCATACACAGAGGTCATTCAATGTGCTTTACATAAACAAAACCAAACAATAATAACAAATAAAGATCATAATAAAAAGAAAACATAAAACAAGGTAAAATCATTTAAAAATAAAGAATAATTAGTAAGCAAAACAAAGGTAAAGTAGTAAAAAAAAGTAATAAAAGACAAAGTAGAATAATTATCAAGGCAGATTCAGAATTTGTAACTCGGCACAGTTAGCAGAAAGCATCTGAGAACAGTTTGGTCTTAAGTCTAGATTTAAAACTGGCTACAGTTGGGGCCTTTTTGAGGTCATCCGAAAGTTGGTTCCACAGCTGAGCCGCATAGCAGCTAAAAGCTGCTTCACCATGTTTAGTTCTAACTGTAGGTTTTACTAGCAGGTTTTTCACCTGGGACTTGAGAGGACGAGAAGGTGTGTACTGCTGAAGCATGTCTGACAAGTATTTAGGTCCTGCTCCATTTACTGATTTATAAACAAGCAATAGTGCTTTAAAGTCAATTCTGTGACTTCCTTGAAGCCAGTGCAAGGACTTAAGAATTGGAGTGATGTGGTCACTTTTAGTTTTTGTTAGAATCCTAGCTGCTGCATTTTGTATCACCTGAAGCTGTTTAATAGTCTTTTTAGGAAGGCCTGTGAACAGTCCATTGCAGTAATCAGCCCTCTGAGTTTGGCAATTATTTTGAGGTGGTAAAAAGCTGATTTAGTTATCGCTTTCATGTAGCTGTTGAAATTTAGATCACTGTCAATTAATACACCAAGATTTGTAACAGTATCCTTTGCCTTCAACCCCTTTGTGCCAAGGAGAGTGGCAACCCTAAGTCTTTCCTCATTTTTACCAAATATAATTACTTCAGTTTTTTCTTTGTTCAGCTGAAGAAAATTTTGAGACATCCAGGTGTTGATTTGTTCTATACACTGACACATAGATTCAAGAGGACCATAGTCGTTTGGTGATAGAGCTAAGTAAATTTGTGTGTCATCTGCATAGCTATGATATGAAATCAAATTATTTTGAATGATTTGTCCAAGTGGGAGCATATAGAGGTTGAATAATAGTGGCCCCAAGATCGACCCCTGGGGAACACCACAGGTCAAGGACGTTGGTGTTGAGGTACAGTTTCCGATGGCAACAAAGAAGCTCCTTTCTTGTAGATATGATTTTAGCCAGCTGTTAACTATGCCTGTAAATCCAACCCAGTGTTCTAGTCTGTGTAGTAAAATATTGTGATCAACAGTGTCAAATGCTGCACTAAGGTCCAGTAGCACTAGGACTGATGTTTTACCTGAATCTGTGTTGAGGCGTATGTCATTGGAAACTTTAATGAGAGCTGTTTCAGTGCTGTGATTTGCCCGAAAACCAGACTGAAAGTAATCAAAATACCCATTTGATGTTAGGAAGGTGGTTAATTGATTAAAGACTACTTTTTCAATAATTTTGCCAATAAAAGGTAGATTGGATATGGGCCTGTAATTGTTTAGCATGGAGGCATCCAGGTTATTCTTCTTGAGAAGTGGCTTTACAACAGCTGTTTTCAGTGACTTAGGAAAAGTGCCAGACAGCAGTGATACATTTACAATTTGAAGGACATCCGCCGCTATGAGGTGAAAAACAGTTTTGAAGAAATTGGTTGGCAGAGTGTCTAAGACACATGTGGAAGAGCTGAGATTCTGTACCGTTTTTTCAAGTGTTTCGTAGTCTATCAAGCTGAACTCTGACATCAAGTTTAGTTTCCCTCTGTTTGTTGCTGGAAGTTCAGGTTGTTGAATTTGTAATTGAGCAGATATGTTGAGTCTGATTTTGTCAATTTTACCTTTAAAAAAAGATGAAAACTCATTGCATTTATTAGTTGAGAGAAGTTCAGGCGCTAATTGTGAGGGGGGATTTGTTAACTTATCAACAGTTGAAAATAGAATACGAGTGTTATTTGAACTTCTATTGATAATGTTAGAAAAGAAAGACTGTCTTGCTTTGCATATTTCAGAGTTATATGTGCGGAGCATCTCTTTATGGATTTCATAGTGGATCTGAAGTTTGTATTTACGCCATTTTCTTTGTCTTCCTACACTCTCTTTTTAGAAGTTTAACTGCTGGACTTTGCCTCCATGGTGCTTTCTGTTTGTCCTTAACTTTCTTGAATTGTAATGGAGCAATGTCATCCATAATGTTTGCCATTTTTGCATTAAAGTGATCAAATAAGTCTTCAGAGTCTGACAGTTGACTTGACTTTAGTGAAAGTGCTTGCTCAAAGAGAGCACTTGTCTGATCATTTATGATTCTCCTTTTTACCATCATAGCTGTGTTTTGAGTGTGTGGGGACATAGACACATCAAAGAACACGCAGAAATGATCAGATAAGGCCAGGTCTTTAACAGCTGTAGAGACATCGAGACCCTTTGTGATAACAAGGTCGAGGGTATGGCCGAGAGAGTGTGTTGGCCCCTGTACATGCTGTGTTAGGGAGAAAGTATCGATTAGTGCAATGAATTCCTTGGCATAATTGTTTTCAGGATTATCCACATGCAAGTTTAGATCCCCTGATATAATAAGACAGTCAAACTCTATGCAAACAACTGATTGCAGGTCACCTAGCTCTTCAAGAAAAACTTTAGCTGAATGTTTTGGAGGCCTGTAAATTGTCAGTAATAAAATCTGAGGAGAAGACTTAATGCATGCACACAGATATTCAAATGAAGTAAAGTCACCGAATGACGACTGATTGCACTGAAAAGACGTCTTGAAAATCCCCCCACCTCTTTTATTTGCTCTGGTAGCACTCAAAAAACTGAAATTTGGGGGAGCTGATTCGATGAGAGTAGCAGCACTGTTTGCTTGATCTAACCATGTCTCAGTTAAAAGTAAAAAATCAAGGTTGTGTGTGCAAATTAGATCATAAATTAAAAATGATTTGTTTGAAAGAGATCTGATATTTAGGAGTGCTAGTTTTGCTGTAAGTGTTGGGGAAATATGATCCATGGGGGAAATCTGAAGTTGATGTGGTACGGGTAGGAGATTGGACTGGTTTACCCTATAAGCTCGATGCATTTGTGTTCTATTTCTTGTCAATACAGGAATAGAGAATGTCATGGGCTTACTGGGTCCCGGCATGTTCTCAAAACTACTGTCAGTACCATTTATATAGCAGGGACCCTGAGAATATCATGCAATACAGTCATCATATAATTGTCCCCTGCTGCTGCCATCTGTATTTTCCACTGCACATTCCATGCTATATGCCGGCTGAGAAAATGAACTAAGAGGTTGCTGCTGCTTAAGAGATCCTTCTAAACGGGGAGGGGGAGGGCGAGGGGGTGGAGGTGCCCTTCGCTTCTTTGGTGCTAATGATCTTGGGCTAGTAAAACTCTGCATGGCTACTGGTAGCAGTCTCTCCATTCTTGCAGGGAACATCATGTGCTTGGGTGGGGATGGTGATGGGTATTCAGGGGATCCTGTGGAGTTTGAGTGGGTGGTGGGATGACGGGGTGGGGATGGTGATGGGAGATTAGGGGGGTTTGTGTGGCCTGGGGAGTTTGATTGGGTGGGGACGTGATTGGGTGTGGGTGGTGATGGGAAATCAAGGAGGTTGGGGTTGAAAATTGATCCAGAGTCTCCATCTGCCTGCTGAGGTTCTGGGAAGTTTGTTGCAGATGCTCCGCTTTCAGCATGTATTCCAGTAGTGTATTCCATGTTGTTGTGTCTTTGTGGTGACAAGGAGACGACGGAGGTGGGGAGGGGTATTGGTATTGTGTGGACTGATGGTGAACTGTCAACTGTAGTCAACTGTAAAACTAATGTAAACTTTATTTTACAGTTTGTGAAGAGTGCAGTCCCGTCCTTTATTTGGCTAACGCGGGTAGGCCTACTAATCACCTTTACTTTCTTTGGTTGTAGGATAGTCCGTGATTCACATTAGTTTTGGCTATCACCGCAATTAGGCTACTAAACGCAAGGCTTACCCAAGTTCTAGGCTACTCTGTCGCCACATTTATAATATTGCTATAAAACCTTCGTTAGTAACAGTCAATACGTTTGCCTGCATCAAATCAAATCGCGCATTTGCATTCAGTGTGCTACCATCGGCTTAACGTGAGTTCTAAGCGTCTTTGTACGCTTAAATCTGATTTCACTCGACTGTGAATGCATGTATATATGTTGTAAGACATGTAAAATAAATGAATGACACTGGCACTACGCACAAATTAATATAGCCTAAACTTACACCGCACTTTCCTAATAACTTAAGTTCTCTCGCGTCACTGACAGTAGCTAGAATGCATTAAAAAACACCGGGAAAAAACAGTGTTCAGTCCACCAAGTCATAAGCTATCGGCGCTGCGCAGCACCAGTTGTGATATTTATCTTACGGAGTGTCATGTATGAAAACTAGTATTGTTAGGCAATACTATAAGTGCAAGTCCAGGGCAGCTGAGGTGTGGCGTTGACATCATCGATACGCAAGCAGGATGTGCGGTTTCGCTGTCTAAATGAATTCAAACGGGCTACGGTTTCAGATTTTTCCACTCTGGGACCAGGTTTCAGAAAAGTGCGGTTTCGGGCAGTGTGTTTACAGGATTCGTTTGGACGCTCGGCCAAGACGAAGCAAAACCTCTGCGTTTAACCTAAAAAGCGTCTCCGTGTGGACGGGCCCTGAAATGAGCAGTTAGGGTGGGCGGTATTTATAAATGTCCTGTCCAATCACTGGTCATTGTCAATAATAATAGCGTATAACATTGTCAATGATAATAGTTAATGTATGTATGCCCCTTTATCTTGTATATTGAAAAACTAGCTGACAACTATTTGTGATTTTGAAGTAGTAGGAAATTAGGAATGACCTAGCAGTGAACACTATTGTTGCAATGTTCATTTACAATATATGTCAGATCTGTCGCTAGTGAAACAGGGTCAGTTATTAAGTGAAATATACTTCTACCGTTTTTAGTCGTCTTGGACAATCTGTCTGTCTTTCTCCTTGTGTCTCTTCCTCCGTGTGTGTGTGTGTGCGCACGCAGTCGTGGGTGGTTTGTGTTGGCTGTCTGCATTCACATGCTAATGTGACTCAGTGGGCTGCTGGCTGCCTCAAAAGCTCAATTTGTTTACAAGTGACTTCAAACTGCTCCATTTCTCAATTGCAAGTCACAGATTAACTGGAGCCAACCCCCTCCTCTTCTTCTCAGTTTCAATTTAATGTCCCTTATTATGACCGCCGCGCAGCGAAGCGACTATAGGTTTAGTCAGATTTTTTTTTTTTTTTTTTTTTTTTTTTTCCGCATGCCCAAATTTCTGTCAATGATTCCCGGGACACTGAAAGACCGGGGTACACGAAACTTGGTGGGCATGTAACCCCACATGGATAGCATGGAACCATCGTTTTTCGTTTTGATCTGTGGCCCCCCCGCTGGACTGGACCCCCCGAAAGGAGGGTAGGGCAGACACAGTTTTCTGTGAATATCTCGAAAACCGTAGGGTTTAGGAGGACCATTTTTTTTGTTGATGTTGATCTCAAGGGGCCATGTCAACCCATTCCATAACCACTCATTTCATGTATAGCGCCACCTAGTTAAACACAAAAAAGTAAAAATGAGGTGTTGTAATTGAAGGTATCTGTGACCTAACATAGTCAAAACTGCACGAAATTGGAAGTGTAGGATCATTATGACACCATCTGTATGCACGCCAAGTTTTGTGGAATTCCGTTCATGGGGGGCCACACAATAAATTAATTTATGTTACTACACCAACTGGCCTGTAGGTGGCCGGAGACAGTTTTCTGTGAATATCTCGAGAACCGTAGGGCCTAGGAGGTCCACCTTTTTTATGTATGTTGGTCTTAAGGGGGCATGTCAACCCATTCCATTACCACTTATTTCATGTATAGCGCCACCTAGTTAAAAATTAAAAAGCAAAAAAGTAGGTGTTTTCATCACAATATCTCTGGCTGACAAGATCAAAACTGCACGAAATTAAAAGTGTAGGATCATTATGACACCCTCCAAATGCATGCCAAGTTTTGTGTACTTTCGTTCATGGGGGGGCCTTACAATAAAATCATTTATGTGTACATTTAGTGACGTACACCAACAAGGATTCCCGGGACACTGAAAGACCGGGGTGACTATTATGACTATTATGACTATTTTTTTCCGTATGTTTGCCTCCAGGGGTCATGTTAACCCATTTCATGTGCACACATGTGCACAAACAGATATACACACACACACACACATACATTCACAGTAATCATACGTATGACACATACTCACACAGTAGACATATGTACGCTTGCATGCACAGGCACACACACACACACACACACACACACACACACACACACACACATAACATAAACATAACACAAACAATCAAGAATTTCTCAGAATTATGAACAGGCAAGATGGAGGTGGGGTTGTATAAAATGAATTTTACATGTGAAATCTACGAACTAATCATGTTTTGGTACTTGTTGTCTAGCAGATACCAGTGAGAATTGAGTGTGGATAATGCAATTTAGTGAGACAGTTAGAATCATATAGGCCTTTCAACGTGATTTCTTTTTGTGGAAAAAATGTGCTGGACTGGGCGGCGGTCATATTTTGTACCGCTCTGCAGTACATCTAGTTTGTATGACAGTATTGCAATTAGTGCAATTTTACCAAAGCAGTTTATTAAAAAGAGTAAATAAAATCAATATTGGTAATAGTAATAGCAATGGTAATGGTATCTTTCTCTCCCTCTCCTTGTGGCCCATAGGCATCTCGGTTACGTGAGGAGGCCCACACCATGGGCAGCATCTACATGTCGGAGAACTGTACCGAGCTGAAGAACCTGCGCTCCCTGGTGCGAGTGTGTGAGATCCAGGCCACGCTGCGTGAGCAGAGGTACTGTTACAAGCTAGCATGGGATCCTTTTGTGGTTCACATCACACACATGCGTTTGTGCTCTTGTCATGATTCATAAACGTGTTTCTGTGCTCTTGGGTTTACTTATTTATTGATGGACTGCATTAGACGTCGTATACGTAGGCTAGAGCTGTAACAATACACCAAACTCAAGATTCGGTTTGTATCAGGATTTTTGACCCACGGTTCGATACATACCTTTTTTTTTTTTGCCGGGGGGGTATATTATTATGATGTTATTGTATATCTGTATTATATTATATCCTGATATAAAGGAGAAAATACTGAATTCCTGATATTCATGACAGCACACTTTATGCAGATTATAGGCTACTATTTCTATTACATCTCTACCTCTTTAATTCAGCTGTCTGGTTGAAGCCTGGAAATAGCTGAATAGCTAAAATAGGCTAGCTTACCATAGTCTACTGGTTGGACTGTTCAGTTCCCCACGTGTGTTTAAGTTTCAAGGTAATACTTTTTTCTCTTTGGGACAGGCCCTTTTGAGTCTTGAAAAACATTGGTATTGAGATGATCAGTCAACTTGAATGTAAGAGTTTTAAATGTGTGCAGCATGCTAATGATGCTAACCGGATTTGGTAATAATTTAGCTAGTCGTCTTCTATGCGTCCTTGCTTTCTTGTTGTGAATGTTTTATTTGGATTAAATGTGCATGCCGAGGGGCGCGTGTCCATTGAGCGTGGGAGAGAGAGTGGAGCAAGGAGAGGGGTTTTACTTCTATACTGTTTGGTAAAGTTGCACGCATAGTCTACAATGAAAGCTACGAGAATCATAAAAATTATGATTTACTTATTAATTTTTGGACAACGTACCGGTAAAACACTAGAAGGGGTGTATCACGATTCTGCCTTTTCACACCGCGACACAGGTTCGTGGATATGAGTGTCGCGATTTCGGTTTCGATATGCATATCGTTAGGCCCCTGACGTAGGCTGATGATTGGTGTAACGCTTTTGAACATTTTCATGAAAAAACGAATTATGGAGGCAAATAGATTGCTTTTCAGATTGATGTAGGTCTTCAACGTTTTGGTGTTTTGTTTGGATTGACACTTGAGTGTGTTGTGCTTTTAACACTAGTTTTGTTTTCTGTTGTTACAGGATACTGTTTTTGAGACAACAAATTAAGGAACTTGAAAAGCTGAAGAATCAGAATTCCTTCATGGTGTGAGGACTTGCGTTGCTGGAGTGGGGATCTGGAAAAGAGTGGAGAGGAGAGAGGGGCAGAAGTGTGTGTGTGTGTGTGTGTGTGTGTGTGTGTGGGTGCATGCGTGTTGGTGTTTGTGTGGTGCATCAACCTGTTGCACACATTCAGAACCCTGGAGAGCCACAATTGTGTTGTTTGGGCCCAGCTGTGCCCATAAACAGAACTGCATCCACTTTTGGACCAAGTGGGAGAATGTGTGTCTGTGTGTCTGTGTCTGTGTCTGTGTCTGTGTCTGTGTCTGTGTGTGTGTGTGTGTGTGTGTGTGTGTGTGTGTGTGTGTGTGTGTGTGTGTGTGTGTGTGTGTGTGTGTGTGTGTGTGTGTGTGTGTGTGTGTGTGTTGGTGTTTGGTGGATGTGATGGGGTGTTGAAACAGGACCGCCCAACGCCTCTCCTCTCCGCCCTGAACGTGTAGATTTCCAGTAGATGTTATTTCCATGTTTGTAAATAGGTTTTGTAGAAGCCATGGAAAGCCATGCCTATCAGAGAAACGGAAGAAGAAGTAAAAAAAAAAAAAAAAGCTTTCAACATCCAAACGATGGAACAGACATCGACTGGCCCCCTGTTGGCCTCCAGAACTTTGTCTTGGCTCTGGGGGAGGACGCCAGCAGGCTTTTTCTTGTGGTAGACTGACAGACCAGTGAACCATTTGCCCTGAGCACGCACTACGGACCTGCATGGATATGATGGACGATCTGAACGGGAGTGTCACCGAACATGTAACCCCTCTCCACCCATACTCCCCCACCCCCACCCCAGGTCCTCAACACTTACCCACACACCCAAACACACAGGACTCCGTCAGTCGCTGTCTAAACACTCATCCTCTCCAAGTGGACGACCCTCCCTCAGTAGCACCATCTCGCACGGAGACTCATACATACCCACCTCTACAGTTTTCTCTCTTATTCTCAATCACATATACACACACACACACACACAGACACAAAACACTTTCAGTCTAATGACCTGATTTTTCTCATTGTATGGACTGTAACAATGAAGCGTAACTGGTTAGCAGTGTAGTCTCCTGTATCCTCTGTTTGTTCTCTGACGGCCTGGTTCAGAAGGGGGGGGGCTCCCTGTCTGCCTGCAGTGCCTCCAGTGGCCTGCCCACACTGCCCTCTAGTGGCTTGGCTCCATTACTGCAATCACCAGTGCCTGCCAGCGTGATGGGAGTGAGAGATGGGGGGGGAAAGACAGGGGCGGGGGGTGGGGGGCTGAGGGCTTGTGACGGTATTCAGTTGGGTAAAGGAGGGTGAGGACCATTGCTACAGCTTAACGCACCCGCTTTGGGTCCCACCCAGCACGCAATCACAAACCAATCAGGCTTTGTTCTCCCCAGCGTGGAGGTGGAGTCTAGTCGCTAATACTCCCACCCCCACCCCACTCCTGTTCTTTTTTGTTTTCGTTTTTTTTTTTTTCTTTTTTTAACTTTCCATCCAGTCTCTGTTTCTTGTGTATTTCTGTTGCCCGTCTGTCTGTTTTTAAAGCTGTACTTTAAAAGAGAGCGAGGCGTTCCTTTGAGAACGTGACGTGCCCTCACGTAAAACAAAAGATCATTCCTTTGTACAGTCGCTGAAGTAGTAATGGAATTTAAAAAAAAGAGAAAGCCGCTTTATTCAAAAGTTGCAGTGATTATTAGTATATCAGACATGTTGTATCCATAAATTATTGCTGCACATTTTTCATTTGCACCCTGTATGTTTGGATGGAGTTAAGGGTGGGGGGGGGGGGGGGCTGTGCTGCTGGGGGTGTTGGCAGGGGAGGGGGTTCACACAGGCAAGGACTGGACTTAAGTGACCTCCCCCCACCGCACCCCTCATCATCGTCAGGGCAGAGGCACGCAGGGGTCACAAGGTCAAATGTGAATTGTATGTATTGTAATAAACATTCTAACTAAAAGCGAGCACTGGTTCTGATTATTATTGTTTTTTTGTTTATTTAATTTTTTTCCCTTGGTCTGGGTATTTCCTTGTTGTAGTGCCTTGTTGAAAGTCTGGCCTCGTCTTCACTGCTGGAGCGTGAGCCCCACTTCCTCCTCTGGTCCTGTCTTTACTGACACATGACTTCAACAAGGGTTCATCGGACACTGCTGCCCTGCCCTCAGCTCTGGCCCCTTCAGAAAGTGCCAGTCTGAAACTCCTCTCACATCATGCCCGCAAGCAGAACAACCAGACCATTGTTCTGTAATGTTTTCCTGGCATATACGGGGAAAAGTACATAATGATAAATAAATAAAAAGGAAAATCATGCAACAGTCTTATGCATGTTTTCATTACTTTTAGTATTGTCTTATGCATGTTTTCATTACTTTTAGTATTGTTTTAACTTACTTATGATGCTGGCAAAGTTTATTTTCAAATTGCATATAAAAACATGACAAATGTTTCCTTATAAATGGTGGCTAATCAAAAGTTGACTAACTACTAATGTTATAGCGCAATCATTTCAAGCTGAACACATTTAAACAAACACCTAGGAGATATGGTCAAAAATTAGCTTAACTATTAAAAAGGCATATCAAATCCTCACAAACCCTAAAGGCACAGTTGATAATGCAGAAATACAAAGTAAATGGTAACACAAAAACAAGGGGCTACATTAAGATTCTGGGGGAGAAGATCAGGCAGTGCTGAGAGAGCTATCCCAATAGACTACATTGGACCATTAAACCACCCAATGATCCAAAACATACAGACAAGGCAACAAATGGTTAATGGAACAATATCAACATTTAGCAAAGAATCGTTCCTGCCTCAAACTGGATTGCTGCTAAAAAGGTGCAGTCTAGAATCATTATGGAGACATGGAGAAGCTTGGTAGGCCTATTATAAGAACCATTTGACAGCTATGAATGCAAATAAAAATGTTTCCACTGATTTTAAAAAGGGTATGGATAATTTTGGACATGCCGTTCTCCATAAAAATGTAAAAAAAGAAAAGATGAAAATGCTTCTTTTTTTATTCCATGTTTCTTCCACATTGTCTTACAACCCTTTAGCGACAGCAGTGTCATTTTCAGTCAGAACAAACATATTGGTCAAGAGAAAATAAACATTAAATCAATATTTGCCAGGGGTATGAATAATTATGAATACTTGTATTTAGTCAGGTAGAACTTTGCGGAATTTGGGCATAAGTGGGACATAAGCTACTAATGCAATTTTTTTTTGCATAAATTAATAGGTAAGTGGGTGTCCTTTCAGAATCTGACGGGTGCCGCTCATTTTCTTTAAAATGGCATCAGCTGCCACACCCCTTTTTTAATAATATAAAATCATCTAAATAGACATTAACATATTTACCCATCATGTATGGTATCAAATTAAAGCTCTTTTCATACAGAAATCAGCTTTGACCATAAAAAAGAAGAAATATAGTTTAGGTCCCTCCAGAGAACAAAATACCTTTTGCAAAGTGAACTTTAAGGTCAAATTGTTCCTTTTTGCTGCATAATAGCTTATACCTCTAAATCGTGTCATGTTTGGTATTAAATTAAATAAATTATGGAACTGCCATGTAGCTTAATACATACAGGAATACAATCATTCAATAGTAATTCATTTTAATGTGAATATTATAGCAAGTCTGATGTACCCTAGTTCACCAACTTCCGGGTTAGTTAGCACGTTAGCTTTAATTTCCCTTGAATCAGTCGCTGAATTTCAGACAGCAACGTTGTGAGGTACTTCCCAGGTAGTTAGCAGATTAGTTATAACTGTCCTTGGATTTACCCCCAGAATTACAGACAACAATATTTTTCATCCTAACATTTTTTAATGCTTTAAAAACAGACACCACAGTCCAGGATTGATACAAACTAGTCTGAGTTATGAGGTACTTGGCAGTTAGTCAGCAGTGCACATTACATAACCATAGTCCTTGAATTTGCCCCCTTAATTACAAAGTAAACTGCAAAGTTGATTACAGGAGGAGAGGACAGAATCAAGAAACTGATTTCTTCCAGTATTGCAAGGAATGAGACGTATCATTTGGAATTACAACAACAAATATAATAACAAATGTAAATCATGTTTATAGCCCAAGTATACTTACATATACAAGGAATTTGGTCTCTGCATGTATCCCATCCATGAATTAGTGAACACACAGTGAGGTGAAGCACACAATGAGCACACGTGAGGTGAAGCACACACTAGTGTGGGTGTGTTGGGATCAAACTGGCCACCCTTCAGTCACAAGTCCGATTCCCTAACCAGTAGGCCAAGGATGCCCAAAGTAATTTGACATTAATGCTATGGCTGCAAAATTAGGAGACAAATGTTATGATTTGTTGGCTGTTCATGTATTGTTTGGTTGTGACAGTGTGTCATATCCATATGGCAAAGGGAAAACCTCAGCAATCAATTTGATGCTCAAGAGGAATCTTGATTTGAAGAATTTTACTGTAGAAGCTGAATGGATTTCCTTTCTTGCCTCTACTATGGAAAGACTGTTGAAAGCCTCAGTAACTTGAGATACATGCTATTCACCAAGAAAAGAGACCCTCTTAAAATAAAGAGTCTTCCTCCAACAAGAGAATATGCAGCGGAACACATCAAGCATGCATGGCTGCAAGTCTTTCTGTGGAGAGCAGCTGACAAAAAAAAACACCTCCTGTGCCTGTTCATGGCAACACTGATATTGCACCCAAAACAGTTCTACAGCTTGTTGCTTGTGGATGCAAGGCAGTGCCAGCATGCTCCAGGGCCTCTTGCTGCTGTCAGTCAGATGGACTACCATGCACCACCTACTGCCATGGCAAAGGTAGTGAACAGTGTGCAAATAAAAATTTGAAGATGGCTACACTTTCAGTGGAGGATACTGATGACAGCGAGGGAGAAATGTCTGATTGAATGAATGTTTTTTGGAAGAGACAGTTGATGTTTGTGATGTGTACAAGACCAGCCTATCAACATGTTCTGTATATAGTTGCTTTCAGAATCTGTGAGAAAGTTCTACTTTGTTCCTTATAACTTTGTCTATTTGTTAAGGGTCACCTTACCAGGCTTTACAGTTATTATGTTCTCTGGAGGGACTTGAAATCATTTTAGCATGTTTTTATTGACATAATTGATTTCTGTTTGAGAAGAGCTTTCATTTGATACCATGCATGATGGGTTTATACAGTAATGTGCATCTAGGTGGTTTTTTTTAATGGTCAAAAAAGGGGGCGTGGCAAATTATGTCATTAAAAAAAATGCTCAAGGGTGCCGGATCGGCACCCGTCAGATTCTGAGTCTACACCCCCTAAACTATCAATTTATGCAAAAAGAATGCATTAGTACCTTATGTCACACCTATCCTGCGGTTCTACCTGACTAATTCTTAACTGTATAGACCAGGGGTGTCCAAACTACGGCCGCCACGCACTCGCCGAGCATTTATTAGTTTATCATAGATCCGGCCCGCCACGCACTTTAATCCGGCCTGCCGAGTATTTAATTAGGTTATCATATGGCTATTTTTTTCCAGCGATAGACTACTGTTGTGATTAACTTTAGGCTATTGCAAACTGCTTTACACTCTTAGAGAGCATTTACAACGTCAATGTCAAAACAGCTTGTTACATCGAGATACATAGTATAGGCCTAGGGCCTATCTCCATTGCAGCAGATCTAACTACTTTATGCTACTCCAATTAATTGAACGCATTTGAGCGTGCACGAGAGGTAAAGAGCGCGGCAGGTTCCAGCTGGCTTGTCATTGTTGATAATTGATATCTCCTTTTATAACAAACTTTTACAAGGAAATCGCGATGGAAACAGTAGTTCCCACTACTGACCATTTATAAACTGTGAGAGGGCACAGCCATAGGCTAGTGGAGCTGGCAAAATAGTCTTAAAGTGACAGTGCACCATTTATAAATAAATTAAACAACACCAAATGAACAGTATTTCTTGAGAAATTAATTTGTCATTTAAATGATGCAAAACATATGTCGGTTTAACCATTATTCTTTCCATTATTGTGTCATGTCAATTAGATATGCTTCTGCTTTTTTTATTTATTTATTCTTCTGAAATAGCCTACTTAATTGTTTATCTTTTGACATTGTTAATCTTTTGACATTCCTTCATTTACAGTCATGGCCTTGTGTGTGAAATCTGCACACATGTGATGTGTTGTACACCCATGATGTCTGTGTGTCCCGTTTATCTATGTAAACAGGAAACTTCTCACACAATAATCATGCATCTTGGTTGTGCTATGACTTTTCATTTTGTTTACTGGTTTCCAATAATTATTAGAAAAGTAAGCTTTCCAGTGCTGAAGCAAATTTTGTCGTAAAATCTTACAAAAATGAATGAGAACCAACTGAAAAGGCTCTGGCTCTATGTCAGACATTAGAATCGGTCTACAAGCCCATGTGAAACAAAGGTGATGTTTGTATTATCTTCCTATTATCCTCCCTGAAAAAAAATCTATAGAATGGAGCCCAAGGGACTGGATATCTACTTTATGGTTCTGATTTGGATGGCGGATGCTGCAGACATCATCTGTTGGATCAAAGGATGAAGAGAGGTGTGGAATAGTGTGTCTCTAGCCATTAGGCTCCAGTCGCAACGTCTGTCTCTATGGGGTGGGGGTGGGCTTTAAGTGTATAGGGACAGAGTCCACAGCACCTCAATCTCTAGGACTTCAAAGGGGTACAATCTTGCTTACCTTACACGTAGCAATTCAAAGAAATTCTCTTATGAATAACTGCAGATATGTATACTTTTTGATGCCATTTTGACATCTAACACCAACAAAAAATACTTACCAATGTAATGTCACTGAAGATGTTTTGAAATGGAATCATAACGGCATGCATTTATTCTATAGTTTAATCAAGAAGACAATACTCAGTTTGTGCACATTGAGACATTTCTGCTTCTTGTTCTGCAAATTAGCATAACATTTAGGCCTATACACCTGCAATTATATTAATATTCTAAAAAATAACTCGTTGTAGTGATCATCTGTGCTGAAGCCAGTCTATCCTCCTATCAGTCCAGCCAAAACCAACTATGCCTATCCCAGTCAAAACCAACTATGCCTATCCCAGTCAAACGTGTGAACGGTCAACCATATGAGTGTGAAAGGAAACACCCTCTCCAACACTATCAGATAAAGTACTTCTAACTGCTCTCAGCCCAGCTTTCAGACATGAAAAGACTCTGACTGGGTGCCTGTCCCTATGCAAATGCACTCTGCATGAAAACATACACACCTTTTTGTTTCTGTCTATTAGCACTCTGAACCATAGATTACTGTATTGAGAAGGAAATTAAGAGACCCTCTGGAGCCAGATGAGACATTTACACCCTGACACATTAAGTCAAATTTGTCAAGATACTTTGTCTGTCTTGTTTTGTGGGCCTTTATAAATCTTACACAAGGCCACAAGGCCAAAATGTAATATTATGGACCTTAGTGACTTTTCTGACCACTAGATGGCAGTGGCCACTGACAATATTATTCCGCCCTTACCATGACAAAACATGTTTAGTTACACTGGCATTATAAATCTGGTTTTCAGATGTGTCATTGTATCCTTAACTGTCCTTATTGCTTAGTTGTGTTTTTTTATATTAGGCTATATACTTTTATTACATTTTCTGCTGTTAGTGCATGTGGTGTGTGATGTCTGTATGCTACTGAGACCTTGAATTTCAACTTGGGGATCAATAAAGTATCTATCTATCTATATATCAGGGCTGATATAAGACATAACTGTTATGGGACACAATTACTGTATTAATTTAACCAGTAATTTAAATATCTCATGACGTTTCCTGTGTGGATTTGCCTAATTTGAGTCTAGTCTATAGGCAGAATCCTGGCCCCACGGCACAGAGGCAGGTCAGTAGCCTAATGCCCAGAGGTTTAAAGGTGGGCCACAGAAACTGATCGCTAAATGTGCAGACAGGGCAGAAGAAGGGAGTCTCCTCAGCGGCCTGTAAATGGTAGATGTCGGAAAGGGGTAAAGGCTGGGCATACTAGCCCAGTGATCCAGAGCAGGTCCCAAGCTGGCGCCTCGGCGGAATTAACCACAATTACGATAATTGCTGTCTATCCACTTCTCCCAGTGTGCGCGTGTCCCCCCGAGCGGACTGATGTGAGCCTTTGACAATCTTGCCTGACTGTCTGCAACGGACAATTAGGGCCTGCGCGTCTCCCGGTCTCTTCCTATCTTCACACCTGGTCATCAAAGACCGTCTCCTTGCGCGCCTTAGGCAATCGGGCCCGGCTGTGGGAAAAAGGCTGACTGACAAAATATGTGCAATTCAGCTTTCATTTATATAAGTATTAGTAGCCTAATGTGCGAAGGTTAGGACTAGATCATGTTGATGCCTGTCTTGTTTTGGATAAACGACCGGACACGTAGTCGATAGGCTCAATACTGAGTTGGAAAACGGGGCAATTAATTTTGTTCTAAAGTGTCCTTTAGGTTTCTACTGAATGTTTAGTTGTCATGTTTATGGACCGCAATAATGGTGCAGGCTAGTGTGAAATAACATTTTCTGTAGCCTACATCTATTTCAGTCTCTGTGTTTGTATGTAAATTTCTAGTGTGAAATCACGAGTGCAAAATAGGACAGTCAGTTGTCATAATTAATGGCACAACTATGTATAGTATGTTTTATAATGTTACCAGTTGTCATAATTAATGTAAAATGGCAGCTATTATGTTTAGAACGTTACCAAAAATTATGCTATCAAAACTGTGGCGTCAGCCTTATTATGGTAGCATGATATACACCTAACAGTATACAACATTAGTCTAATGGATTCAAGTTTCTGTTTCAGCTTCCGTGCATTTGTTTAGGCTACATTTCTGCCTTTTTAGCAAACAATGTAAACAAACGCAGCATCTGGAAAAAAGGGAAATTATGGCTTAGGCTATCTTCATTCTGAAGGACTGATTAATTCTGACAACAAAATACTGTTCATTTACTTAACAGACTCTTTAAATAACATTGGAAACATGCCCAACAAACGATAAACTTGCCACAAGCATGAATGTAGCTGTCTATAACTCATTGCATCTTTTTGTTGTTGTTCATCTAACCTTTTTTTACTCGCATTGTTTTGTTAACCTATTCCATGAGTGTTTTATCCAGACCACCTTCAAACAGTGATCTAAATGAGTGGTCAGCTCAGGCAGATTCGGGCTGGTCTGAGATATCGATCGGAGGGAGAGCTTGTGTATTTTGCATGGGATTGTTTAGGGGTAATTGAGTGTCGCTGTCTGTCTCGGGCGGCTCGCTGGCGCCATGCGCCCTTTTGGATTGCTAATTTCTCTAACCGCCTGACCGCCCCGCCTACGACATCTATCCAGACTCGACAGACACTCGACCTCTCCCATCAAGAGCAGCCCGAGGAAGAGTTCACAGGGTGATACAAAGTGACTTAATTCCTCTTGATTGGCAGCAGGGATGTAAGTCTATGTGTTATTCACGAGCAATAATTTGGATAGAATTAACCAGAGATCTATGGATATAAATAACCAGTGTTCACTCCAAGAATTCACATTCATACATGTATCAAAGTTGACAACCACACACATTTACATTGACATTTAACCCTTCTGTCACAATATGTCGTGTTTGGGATTTCACTGAACTTTATCCACATATACATATTTTGACATATACTTATTTTACCTGGCACACAGTAAGCGTAACGCTTGGACTAGATCTGTCTCCCTCAATAGGACGACAGATGAATTGTTTGACCGCCGGGTGAACCAATACCAATGAAATTCGCCCCCTGTATGTAAATGAGCCTAGTTCCAGTCCAATGAGTGCACACTGAAGGCGGGGAAAGGCCAGGCTATGAAGCGGAGCCCTCATATTTCTTAGTCCAGGGTAGAGGTTGTTGTTTCGGTCACTGTTGCAAACGGGATGCGACGACGTGCCGCAGTAATTGGACTAGTTTTCTGCCGTGAAACAAACTCTATGTGTTGGAATTGAGGGGCACCATCCAGCAAATTTTTTTTTACTCGCAAGGAATATCACCGCGACTTTTTCTGTTAGTGCAGGGTTGCTTCCAACTTGGCTACCACTTCGATGTCTTCTAACAGAAACACGACTTCAGTCGCCACCGGTGCCTTTTCGAAGTAGCCTACTTCGGAGGATTTTTCCGTATTTAGTCCAAGAATGCATCATTAGGACACATGTAACTGAGCGTCCAGTCTCAGTACTGTATATGGACTGACTACTGGATTAAACGGAATTGGACTCATCAGAAACAAGGCGTAAATGGATCGTCATTCCAGTTACATTTCGATCTGGTTTCAATTGGAACTATGTGCCATGGCTGTTCTCCTCACTAAAGGTAAACTTTGCTCTTGGTCGATACCCCCGAGCTACAAAGAGTTAGGCTATCAAAACAAAGGAAGTAGAACGTTTGTGCTTTATATAGGAGATGTGTTCGCTTTAAATGCTTTCTTCAAAAATGTGAACATGCTCTTTTAGGGACTTTTACGAGCCTAATATAAAGCACAAACGCGCACAAATGCACAAACGCGTAAAATACAGACATAAATAACAGAACTGCACTTGTGATGTTAGATATTTTCTAGATAACATTAAGAGACGCGTAATAATACAGACCTATAGCTTCGGAGCAGAAACATGAAGGCTACCCAGTTAGAACCCTCAGTCGTAGGCCTATCCCTTCACATTAGGTCAACCTCCACATTGACAACGCTTTGTTGCAGTGATTATTTGGTATTAGGCTAAACAGGCTAAATGTCTCTTTTGCGTATCGCGGACATCTATTAATTTGTTTGTACCGTTGCCTATTTCATTTTCTCTGAATGGACTGAGAATGCACAGGCTAATGTTAATAAAACCCAAAGTACATAGTCCACTGCAGCAACCAAAAGAAGCCTGGTTTTAAATTTGTACAATAGAAATAGCCATACAACGTGTATTCTAGTTTACTGTGCTCGTGTTGTATTGTTCTTGCTTTCCTTTCTAATATGGGAAATGTGTAATATTCCATATCCATGTATGAGGCATGCTTTATGCTCGGAACAGTAGTCTATACTAGCTCACATCTTCGCGTAGCTTATTAATGTATTTGTAAAACAGAGTTGTGGATGTGGACGCGTGTCTCGCGCCTTGGTGTTTCCTTGTCAAAGGATTTCACTAATGAGATGACCCGTAACTCGAGCTGCGCAAAGTTCATAAGCAGCGTAAAACCGCACACAGAAGCCCGTGTTTGTTTTTGTTTGTGTACGTGTGCTTTTGTTTTTGGTGTAGGGTTTCACGACGACACTCAATTAGTGTCATTACAAGTTATACATCTTGTATGGCTGACAATGTCAGTCGATAAAACATGGTACGCGGAATACTCATATAGACGCAAAGAGTGCAGGGAAGTTACAAAAGAAAACGTTGCCTGTGTGAAACTTTCAGTGTTAACGGCAACGAAAGTAATCAAGCATGCATAGTTTCATTTCGAGCAAATATTTCTATTAAGCTGTTTGTATGACTGACCTAACCACAAGTGAGATGGCATGAAGGCTGGGAAAGGAATCCCGGGCCGCTCTCTTGTCCGTTTACGAGTTTCCACTGAGGTTAAAAGAAGTTTACTTTGGCAAACAACCCACCAATTATAAGCAGCACTGTTCTGAACGAACCCAACGTTGTCTAGCACGTAATACTCCTCAAATCAGTGGCACAAACAACATCCGCAAACAGCTTGTTCTTCACAGACAGTCTGGTGCCAAAGCACTGATAGGTTAATCACAAATGTTAGATATTTGTATTATACAGCTGCAAAACATTTCAAACTGCCTTTGCCCCTGTGTTTAGCTTACAAAATCCGCCATTTTCTGCATGGAGTAGCATGACTTATTTCATGGAATTGGAATAGGCGTCCATTGGGTTTTTTAAGCGGCGTCCAAACGCCTTCCTTGGATGTAACTGCTTAATGTCACTTCTTCTTGCACTTAATCAACAATCTATCTTTTTGCAGGAGAGATCAGGTGTTACTGTGATGCCCCACACTGCGTTGCCACCGGTTACATGTGCAAGTCAGAGCTCGGCGCATGTTTCACGCGGGTCCTTGACCCACTGAGCGTGAACTCTCCCCTCACGCATGGATGCGTGGACTCATTCACGAACCCTGTGGACATTTGCCTTGCGAAAAGCTTGGATGTATTGCCCGGAGGTTCCCCCGTGCTGGAGTGCTGTCATGAGGACATGTGCAATTACAGAGGACTGCACGATCTGGGACAACCCCGCGGTGATCCAACAGGTGAGATTTAAGCAGACCTTTAACTTGGTTCTTGACACCGAAACGTTCTACGAAACGTTTCCAAAACGTTTCATGTCCCCAGATTGGCCCCAGTCAGGCAATGGAACTTTATGGGAAGATAAACCTCACTTACTTCCCTAAAGCAGCCATGTGTCATGTCATTTCCAAGAATTTAATTTACTCTAGCTCAGAGAATTTACTCTTTACTCTTACTATAACAGTTGTTATTTGATGTTTGCTAGAATTTAGTTCCTTACCAATGAGTAGTCTATGCATTTGTGTCAGGGATACATAATATGCTTAATTTAGTGTAAACTGAAGATCACATGCCTTCTTATTCTTGCATGTTCACTCTGTAATTTTCCCAGCTGTGTTGGAATGTGCCTTTTTGGTGAATCTACTGATGGCAGAAATTTGGACCTATATATCTGTAAAAAGCTGTCCACCATCCCTCACACACAGAGGTGAAGGCAGCCACATGATGTATAAACCATCTAGGCCCACTGTGGCGTCCCCATTTTTTAATAAACCAGTTCCTGTGAGGGGGCTTTTATCCGTTTGTCAGTTTGAATGTCAAGGTGCTTTCCGGCTCCCAGTTTCCTGTGTGTGCTCATTATTGATGTTATTTACATTCTCATGTGTACATCAAGCAAACACTTAACCAAGGAGGGCCTACACATACACCTGTGTTCCTCACACATGTTCACTTGTGTAATATCCTCTTAAATATTTATGTTTGGCACACTAGCTTACATGCGGTCCTTTTTGAGAGAGATGAGGCAGTACTGTTTGCACTAACAGACAGTCATGAGCTAGGCTATGTTTCCCTCTGACTGGGACAAAATGTAAGGAGCCCTCTCCCTCTGCATTTTATCTTGGATCAGACATGTTATTAAAGACTTCCACATTTGTTTGCGTCAGGCATGTCCTAGTGCTTCCTCGGATTGTTTTTCTTGAAACCCCATCTCTGGCTTTGGCGTGCCTCCCTTGCTGTCTCTCTTTTTTCTCTCTCTCTCGCTCAACTGGCAACCGCAGTTTGCTAAGAACAACCAATTTATGCTTAGATTAGATCCCACGGCTTTTTCTTTCCTATTCCTCTACTTTCTTTCTTTCTTTCTTTCTTTCTTTCTTTCTGTACAAATGACAAACAGGTTCAGTTATAAACTGTGAATTACTGCTTAATTATTAGTGTATTAAGAAAACCTTTTTCACCCCTCACTTTCAGATCATGGACGATCACAGACAGACAATGGGCCCAACAGGCACTTGGTGACGCGGGTGACCGAGCTGTCGTCGGGCAAGGAGGTGTGGTTCCGGGCGGCGGTGATCGCCGTGCCCATCGCCGGAGGTCTGATCCTGGTCCTGCTCATCATGCTGGCGTTGCGCATGCTGCGCAGCGAGAACCGGCGGCTACAGGCCCAGCGCCAGCAGATGCTCTCCCGGCTGCACTACAGCTTCCACGGGCATCAGGCCAAGAAGGGCCTGCCCGCCACCGCCACCCTGGCCAAGCTGGACCTGGAGTGCATGGTGCCGCTGGGCGCCGGCGCCGAGAGCTGCTGCCTGGCCTGCGACAAGCTCCGGCAGGCCGAGCTGGCCGGGGTCACGTCCGGCGGAATTGGAGGAGGAAGTGGTGGAGGTGTTGGAGGAGAACGCATCCTGTCGCTGGTGCACTGGGGAGTCTACAGTGGACATGGGAAGCTGGAGTTTGTATGACACGGACGACATAGACGACTCACGCTTCCAACTGGCGTCAGAGGAAGAGTCTGAACTCTTTTTCATAACAAAACATTCCCCCCCCCCCGTTCTCTGTGATTTGTGCACCGAAAAGCATAGGACAGTACTGCACCAAGAGACTTGCTGACAAAGGATTTTGCTGTTTCAGAAAAGAAATGTTATTTTTAAAACCCTTTCCCTTCTTCTATTGTCCACTGACTGTTTTCCTCCCCTCAAAATGGAGACAGGCCGAAAAGGAGAGAGGGAACGAGAGAAAAGAGAACAGAAACATGGACTCATGCCTTGTGGTTTTTATCTAAGGAGCACTTTACTTGAATCTGAGTGGTTTGCAACTGAGGGGCCTTGTGTGTGTGTGTGTGTGTGTGTGTGTGTCTGTGTGTCTGTGTGTGTGTGCATGCGTGGCGTGCACAAGCACACATATGTGTGGATGGTGCATGGCCCCTCTGGGGTACCGCTCTATCCTGTGGATCCAGGAGGACTTTCGATCCATTGTATTTTGCACATTTGTATAAGAGAATGATATGTGAATGAATGAGTGAATGAATGGAAGAGTGAGTGGATGAAACATAGGGTGTTTTGCTTTAAAAGAAGCCAATTAGAAGAATTTCACACTGACACCAGGGTACAGACATTGTTTTTTTTTTTTTTTTCAAGGAGTCAAAATATTCTATTAAATAAAGAATCCAGTGTTGTACACGTAAATGTCCTTGTGTGTACCTTGTATTATTAACAATTGAAATGGCAGTTCTATGTCCATTGTATGGTATACATCCGTTACCATTACGTCCGTTTCATTAATATGTTGTGGATGTAAGTTTGTCTGAGTGTGTGTGTGTGTGTGCTTGTGGTCTGCTTTGCTAAAGTCTAGCCAGTGCCCTCTTCTAGGGTAACTTATGTAAGACTTTTCCACTCTGTGATTTGGGAAATTTATGTACTCAAATCTTGTGTACTGGGAGGGGAATTAAATATAGGTATAGTGGTTGAAATACAGTATAACTTAGAAGCAGAAACAAAGAAAATTGCTTGAGTGTTCCAGTTTGCTTTCCTAAAGGACATGTCTTTAAGCTTTTTTTTATTAGTTTCACAGTTACTTTTAATGTACTGACCATGTCATGGATACAGCTGGCTTTTTGGTAGTCACTTTACTACACTTATCTAAAGATATATCTTTCTAAGAGTCTATTCTTTATCATAGGCAGGCATGTCACTTCATTCTCTCTGTAGATCCATTCTAAAGTTCTGTTGAACTTTCTGCGTGTGTCATGTTAAGCATATCAGGCTTTCCCCATGTGTATGTTTAAGGGCATACACATAGGAAGTTCTGGATGTCTTGGGCGTTGTTCAACAGCCAGGACTTAGCCCTCTCTCCTCTCTGCCATTTCCCCTGCAGTTTCTCTGACATTCTTGAATTACTTCCAAAGGTCAGATATTAGGCTTCACAAAGAAGCAGTCAGTCTTTCTTTCTCTCACTCCGCACCCCCCCCTCTCTCACTCTTTTAATAATGTAGAATTATAGATCCCTTTTATTGTTGGAAGTAGGAGACAGTCTTGCCATCTCTCTATTTCACTCTCTTTCTCTCCCTCTCTCCTCTCTTTTCACTCAGTACAGCAGGGTGATCGAGGGCTTAAAACTGGAAGTAGTTCTGGTATTTATATTATAATACTGCTAATGCCAGTAATCTTTTCCTCTCTGTTGGCCATTGGCATGCTGCCGGGGGGCCTGCTTATGTTCTGTATGCATGCCAACCAGCAAGACAGGCATCGTGCCATTCTGCCCTATGCAATGCCAACCCATCCTGACATTTCAGCCACAGCACTAGCTACATACATATACTCAAGGATCATTATGCCACCTTCAATGCTTATTTTGGGGGCAGAAAAGTTGAGTTGAGTGTGCAAGTGTGTGAACATGAGTGAGTGTGTGAGCATAGAATCACAACATGCCTTAGAGTGAAGTGATGACTCAGGATTTAATGGTCACTGCTAATGTTGTGTGAGCCAAAGAATGACCCCATAGTAATTCCCCCCGAATTCAGAACTCACTTCTGAAGAACTTGCAAAGTTGAAAACAACTTTTAACTGCCCGATTCTCAGTAAAACCCAGTGCTCTGATCACTATGTTTTGCTTTATGCCTAGGCGGTAGGAGAGCCCCCCCCCCCCACGTCTGCTGCGTCATCAGGAAGACGCCATTAGCTGCAGTGGCACTTAGCGGCGGCGGCATTAGTGCAGGCATCCTCCCTCAGGACTATTAGCACCACGCTAACAACAACAACAGCCTGAGAGGCTGCTTCCCCCGACAGCTGGGCTCACTCCCATCACCTGCTGCTGCGTGGCTAGACGAGGGCTGAATGAGCCGGGAAAGCGAGTGGCGTCTCTCCTTTTTTTTCCACAGTGTCTGTAGGTCTGGGCATGTAGGTCTCCCACCCCCCCCCCCCCCCCCCCCATGGTTTTCTACGGTCTGTCTACGCGTGTCCCGTGTCCATTGTCCCCACTGCCCATCGGCTTCCGTCTCTGTTCTATTAGTGGCACAGTCTCTCCCTCTCTCCTTCTCTCTCTCTCCCTCACTCTTTTTCTCCCTAATCTTTCTTTCTCCCCCTGTCTCTTCCTCCATGTTGGGCGTGTGTGTGTGTGTGTGTGTGTGTGTGTTGGGGTGGGGGTATGTGGGTGGGTGGTTTTGTTGGTTGTCTCCATTCACATGCTAATGTAACACAGTGGGCTATTGGCTGCCTACAAAAGCTCAATTTGTTTACAAGTGACTTCAAACTGCTCCCTTTTTCAACTGCAAGTCAGGGATAGTCTCTTTCTGCTCTCACAACTTTCATATAAATAATTCTAATCTGTAAATGATGTATCCAAACCTTTTTGGCAGGTAGTTAACAGAGGTGATTTAAAGCAGAAGAAGCTAATGGTGTTTCTCCCTTGTGTTGCACAGTGTTTAAACTCACGTTGACTGATGTGTTAAACGTGTGTTAAACAATGCATAAAGCGTGTGCATGCGCACACACACAACACACACACACTTGTGCACGCACACATGGGAGTGTTTAACACCTGCACTGTGTAATTCATATACACCTCTCCTGGCTTCACACCTCCACCCCACCCCCACCCCCTGCCCTGACACATTCTTCTCATAACCACACACATTTCTTTCCCCTTTCTGTTTAATACTTCTCCCTGTGTCCTTTTCTTCCCAGCACTATCTGTCAGTGGCTAGCATAAAACTCTGCATTACTGCTCTCTGGGTGCCTCCCTCAAGGAAATAGCTTCACTGAGCTATCAATATGACAAAAAATCTGTACACACACACACACACACAGATACACACACACACACACACAAACACACATACACACACACACACACCATTCACAATATCCATCCCCCAACAGCTATTTAATGAGGCTTGGCTGAGGCCACATGCAAGGTAGTTCACACTGGCTAACAGTAACACACATTAAAGATTCATTCTCCTGAATGAGTGAGTCTTCCAGTGAGACTATTCTCACTGGACACGCATTTGTTGAATGTGGCCTGATTTACCCTCTCTGCTATCTGCTGACTGTTTACCCAGCCAACATCAGGAGAGGAAAAAAAAAAAACTAAACAACGCATAGACCCAGAGTGTGGCCTGTGATGTGTGTCCAACATCCTAACAAATCCCGAGCTGTGTCCCTGGGGGAATTATTTACTCTATTTACCAGCAAAATAAACAGACCCCGGCCAGCCCTGTCCAGCAGACGCACACACAACACAAAACTAAAGCTCTGATATTTACAAAATCGGGACGGAAGACGGCGTTTTGACTGCGCTGTTGCCATGGGTACACAAGTGTCGCCCTCCCTGCGAATGCCGGTTTAAATCAGGGCAGGAGTAAATATTTGGGCACGAGGGAGAGGACGGCGACACACTGCCCCCGCCTCACCGCCACCCTTCTGAGCAGGCCGACTGGGATGATGGCCCTGTTCACCTCTTCCCACATCTAAACATTTATGCCGCCGCTGTGATAACATTTAGATATAAATCTGCCCGATCAGAGCCCAAATAACAACAGGAATGTTTGGCCAGAAAGATGGAAGTGGGGGGGGGGGTGGTGCAGTCTGGATGTCCCTGTTGGTAAATAAACAAGCCATGTGTTTGCCTAAGGAGAGAGTCCTCTTAAATAGATAGATAGGGAAGGAGGCTCAATGGTGCTGTAACACTGAAGCACAAACACTCTCACGGGTCTTTTTGCATGGGAAAGAGACGATAAAAACCCGGGAGATAGGGGGAACGAGAGAGTCAATGTGTGTGGAGGTATCAAGGTGTCCATGCAGGTCAGTGAGTGCACGTCTATAATTGGTGGTGATGAAGTATGCACATTTGAGTTTTTTTGTGTGTTTGAGGGAAAGGGGAAGAGAGGTGGTTGAGATTAGCTTACACTTCAGTCTCAGTGGGGCACACCCAGTACCCTTTGAGCAATTCTGTCTCCATCACTTCAATGGCTGTGTGTGTGTGTGTGTGTGTGTGAAACCTATCACATACCCACCTTCTTCACTCAGCTCTCTAAAATAGCACCCCTCTGCGTAGCTGAAGAGCACTTGAGAAGGTCCTCCATGTCCGAGTGCCAACCTGGAGGCAGTGGCAGACAGGAGATGAATGCGAAGGACACGGAAGTGGACTGTTAAGGCTTTGGGTGACCTCTCTCTGAGCTGCTGGGGACTGCCATACAAGGACAGATTTCCATGCTGATGTTCAGTCAAAATCTGTATTGAGACATGCGGAAAACTGGCCTGGATCTCGTCTAAGTCAGATTCTTGGAAGTAGATAGCAGCCTTATCTGCTATCTAAGACTTACTACTGCCTACTGCCTACTTATGTGCACAGACGTTACCCTAGAGATCATCTGTAGAGTGATCACAGCTGTTGTAGCCAAGTATAGTGTAAGTATGTAATGTCCATTTTTTTTATTACATGGTGAACAGAATGCAGCAATAGCTGGACCATTGGACTAATAAGAAACAGGGAGCGACTGCTGGAGAGATAAGTTACCTTTGTCCTGTCTGTTTAATGAACAGCGGGGTCCGGTGGAAATGTTGCTACATCATATGAATTGTGAACCTCCGTCTGTGAGATCATGATGATTGAGTGTACCATCCGCCCCCCAGGGATGACCCTGATGAACTTTAAAAAGTAATTTTTCACCTTGAGGCCGAAACGCACAGCGAGCTGATGGATGGTACGATCCAGCCCTTGCTACATTCAGACCCCTCAGGACACATTAAAGCTGGTCTTTCTCATACACACAAACACACAGAGAGAGAGAGTATCTCTTCCTCCATCTCTTACTTTCTCTCTCATCTCTGCATTTCCCTCCTGAACTCCTCACCTACACCTAATACCACATAAATGGGAAGTCAACTTCATTGTGAACCACAGACTATTGGCAGGAGCAAGTGGACTTTGGCAAGGAGCTCTCAGCACTCAATGTTGAGGTAGGCCTCTCCACCGAACAGGTTAGCAGCTTGTGCTAGAGTTGCTTTGGATGATTTTTAAAAATTACTCTCCAGTATACCTTCCCTGGGAAGCTTTCTGGAACTTGTAGGCTACATCTATTTTGTGTGTGTGTGTATATATTATACACACAGGATATGCGATAAGTTCAATGCAGAAACACTTTAATCAAGCAGGAAAATGATCAAGGGATGAAAATAGATGAGGGTGGTAGAGAAGGGAAAAGACAGAGTGAGCCATGAAAGAGAACACCCTCTCTAGCCTAGTCTGCCCACACTAATCCCAGCTCTCTTAAAGTAGACTTGGCTTCTTTCCAGTTATTCCTTTTTGTTCCTCCCCTTAAATCACATACACACACACACACACACACACACACACACACACACACACACACACACACACACACACACAAACACACACACACACACACGTGTGCCTCGCCCAGACACACACCTTACCACTTTTAGAGCCTGGAGGCCTCCAAAGAGGCCTGTAATGTTTGTGTATTGTGTGTTGTTAGAGCGGCTGGATTAAAAGACGTTAAAGAACAGAGAAATGCCGGTGGAACTTTGAATGTGTTTGAAGCACACAAACCCCTGAACTACCCATACCCCAAATTGACGCACAAATTAGGAAACTCATTCAAAAGTAGAAAAGCTATTTTATAACCATATTATAATTATTGTATGAACCAAGCAAAGAGAAGAATGACCACACTAGATGATATTGTCCTTATATGGGCCTACATAATGATTTTGGCCCATATTATTCGAGAATTGAGACACTGAAAAGGCCAAAGTTCTTTTATATACTGTTCTTCCACCTTGACCACTGTGATTTATGTCCACTTTAAGGTGCTTGACTGAGAAAAGTCAAGCATCAGCTGGAGTTTATGAATGTAAAGGTTGTTTTTATAACTGCCGACTGAATGGAGGAAATTCCTTAAGAACACAGAGGTCCCTTCCTGGCCATCATGGCCTCTTTGGTTTATGCAGCAGGGATCAGCCAAAGCATAACGCGCACTAATAAATTAAGCACGCAATTAAATGCTCTACCCCCACCATAAGAAACACATAGATCATTTGTATCTCTGTCAGGAGACACTGGCGTCTTTGGGGATTGCATTCGTCATAGCATTTTTCCAGTGGTCGCTGTACCAGGGAGTGAGCGAGTGGTGAAAAAAAAAAGTGATAAGTATGTCTCAGTGTGAAGGAGCCTGCACGCCGTAAAGTGAAGTGTTGTCATAAAAGCGTCTACCATAATGAATTTATATCTGTTCCTCGTTTATGTTGGAGAGCTGCGTGGCTCCCTCCTGTTGGAATGGGACCTGCGGCGCATGCTGCGGACGACAGAAGCGCGCTCCTGAGCGCCGGCCGGCAACCATGGACACAGCCGGCCGGTGCCTATCTGGCTTCTGTCCGATGGAGAGATTGTTTGGAAGGGGGTGTCAACTTGAAGAGCCATTGAGCAGAAGCTGTAAGAGAAACTCGCATAAAGAAACTGACATAGCACCTCAGCACAGGGAGACAGAATAACTTTATGTGCTATTTTTATTTGCTGGAGAGAAGCCCATGTCTTGCAGTATAGTGTCATAACATGTTGGCTATCAGCAAAAGAAACTCAAAAGTCAGTCGCTTCACACAAACTGAACAGAAGAACAAATATCCCTCTTGGGTGAAATATTGGATTCAGTTGGGCAGGACAGATTTTCTCATTACTGTATAACACCACTGTACAGGATTTCAGAGAAAAATAGAGAGAATACAAGAAAAAGCGGAAAAGTATGGTGATTACTGGCTCTAAGTGGAAGTTGTTCATCGAGCATGAGAGGTCTGGCAGTGCCTCTCGGTGCCTTACCCTCAGCAAACACACACTAAAGCCAGTGTAACATTACTCCTTATCCTTCATCAGTCTCTCTCTCTCTCTCTCTCTGTGGGTGAAGGTGGAGGGAATGCCCCTCATCTGTGCAGCATTAAGGGTGAAAAGCACATTAACACTGTCTCCCCAACATTGGCCAGACCACTGTGTGTGTGTGTGTGTGTGTGTGTGTGTGTGTGTGTGTGTGTGTGTGTGTGTGTCTGCGTGCGTGTGCGCGTGTGTGTGTGTGTTTGTGTGCTCACATCTACATCTGTGTGTGTGTGTGTGTGTTTACATAGGCATGTCTGCTGTTGTGGGGGAGTGGATCCTGCAGACCCCCACAGTTGGGGAGGGTTGGGGAGAATCTCTGACAGGAAGCGCTGGGCCTCTTTGAAGTACATTCACGGTCAGCCCCTTGTTTTAGTTGATAATCTCATTCTGAAGCGGCACAACTCTAAAGAATAAAATGACCTCAGACGCTCCGATTAGGGCCCGATTTACACTGGCCATGTGTTTATAGTGCCTGTCTGACCTGCTGGCTGTGAGGTGGGGATGGTGTTCTTTCACTTAGAGTGGAGAATGTGGGGGCCTGGCAGGGGGTGGGAGGTTAATATTCGGTGATTGACAGGAGAGGATTGCAAAGGGACTCAAAAGCCCTCCGTGCTCCACAGGGCGAACCTGGCCTCGTGTTGAGCATGGATTTAGATAAATGCCTTGAGAAACGACACACACACACACACACACACACACACACACACACACACACACACACACAGACACAGACACACACACACACACACACACACACAAACACAGAGAGAGAGTTCTCCTCCCCTTCACCCAAACGAACACCGTCTCAGTTTCCATTCTCTGGCAGAAATCAAACACAGGTCACCATGGCAATGCTTAAGGACGGCAAACTTGCGTAATGGCAGAAAATATAACCTTTTAGTCTCAGACAGAAATCGCCCATTTAAAAAGCATAACCATCTCAATATACCCACTTAAAATAAGCAAGGATATGTATTAACATTTGGGGATGATCGCAGTATACCCACTACAGCTAACTACTCCATCACAGTATATCCACTACATAGACTACACCACTGAGGGCCAGATGTACTAACGCTTTTGCGCCCACTTCAGGCGTATTTGTTTCGCAATGTGCATGTAAAATCATTGCGAGGTATGAACAAACAGGCCGCAATGATGTAAAAGCACAAACTGCCTGTCACGGGAGCTGAAAGTGGCAGATTGCGTTCATGGGAGGATCCAGGGGAAAGTGGGAGTTTAGCGTAAAAAGATGGGGAAGAGTAAAGAGCGCCTAATTATGTATTCCACGGTATGTACAAAGACTGCTCCTGAAAGCGCACGTCTATTCTGCGCCTAAATACTTCCGCCTTGTAAAAGCAGGTGTTAATCCAAATTGCAGTTCAATGAGTCAATAAGAGAACCTTTCAAAGACAACAGAATCGCTATTTAGAGCACCAGTTTTGTAAGTCTTTGTACTATCAAAAGCAACATTAATTTTCGTTTCGTTTCATTTTCGGCCATTCAAATGTCTTACTTTCACTTTCACGTCATTCACTTCTGGTTTTTAGCACTTTAAGGCCCTTTTCTGGTTGGATGAACTAGAGTGGTGGACACCGAAATTTTGACGATTGGTCCTGTCTCGACTTTTCTGACTCGTTTTGAATCGCCTTTGACTTTGAACCACTCGGTGAGTTGCACAGTTTTGAAAACGAACGTTAAGGGTTGTTTTAGGACATGTTTGAGTAGCCTACTACAGTATGCCCATTGCCAGCCACCCTGAGAAGTCAAAGGCGATTCAAAACGAGTCAGAAAAGTCGAGACAGGACCAATCGTCAAAATTTCGGTGTCCACCACTCTAGTTCATCCAAAACAAACCAGAAAAGGGCCTTAAAGTGCTAAAAACCAGAATTTTCCTTTAAACTTTCCTACTTGCTAGATTTAACAAATCTTCCATAGCCTACGTGCTCAAGTAGTTTGAGTAGAACTACTGATCTTCATTATCTCCTTGCTTGTTGACATCTTATCATGTATGGTATTATTTCATGATCGCTAAGCGTTGTTTGATTCTTTTTAATGTTGTCATCAGTTAACTTTATTCAACTGCGCTTGTATGTAGGCACTGCCATTCAGTTGTGGACGTTTGTAAATTGCGTTTATGGGTGGAAAAAGGCAGACAAAAGCGCAGTTTACACTAAGGATTGAACGATTGATAAATACGATGGAAACTTGGGTCTGACAGCGTTCGCAATGTGCGGTTTGTCCATGACGCTGATAACGCTACGTCCACAAATGTACGTTGTAACGGTGGCCTCTGACACAAGAAAAGAAAATGATTATGTTGGGCGCCAGGCAGCATTAAAACTGCCGTGTCAGTATTAAGACCCCGTCACCCTTCCCGTTTTAAAGTTGACAAGAAAAGAAACACAACACAGTATATGGTTTTCAAGCAGGTCAAGCAGATGCAGTGTATTAAACAAAATGGCATTCAGTTCAGGACGTCGGCGACGTCGACAACAGTTCATTAGATCCAACAAAACGTTACGTCTATGGCGACGCACACAAACAAAACAATAACCAAAAAACAAACAAATGAAAACGAGCGGCCTAGGAGGGGCTGGCAGCAAGTGTTCCTGTATGTGTGTGTAGCCTATATGAGCGTGTGTGTCCCGGGAGGAGAGCAGCAAGGAAGAGATGAAAACGACGTAGGCCTAGTTGAAACCGAAGTTTTTGGAGGAGGTTTAGGGAGGTATAGGCTCGATTAGCCAGGCAAAAAGTGTAGCCTAACACTTCGCACTAATCCAATAGCACAGTACCTTTATAACGTACATCTGGCCCTGAGTATATTCATATATTAATTTTCAACACTGATCACTACTATGTTTATTGTATTTAGTGTTTATGAACCTTTCTATTTCCAGCTGTGCCTGTTAAAATATGTGTGTCTTGTACTTGTGTGTATATTTATGTGTGTGTGTGTGTGTGTGTGTGGTTGTGTGTGTATGTGTATGTGTGTGAGTGTGTGTGTGTGTGTGTGTGTGTGTGTGTGTGCGTGTGTGTGTGTGTGTGTGTGTTGGCAGGAACTTGGTGTTCTCACGATGGCAGCCATTTATTTTTCATCACCTCCAAGCCGGCTCTGCAAGCCACTCTGTGTGACATCACTCTCACTCCGCTCTCAGAATCACACATTTCCTCTCTGTGTCACTGCTCGCCTTGCTCTGCCTATCCAAACAACAACACAAATGTTGGGACATGTGTGTGTGTGTGTGTGTGTGTGTGTGTGTGTGTGTGTGTGTGTGTGTGTGTGTTGTGTGTGTGTTTATTCGTCAATGTTCATTTCTGTTGTGTTGCACTCACTCACTCCACAACCTTGAGATTATGTAGAACCAGGCAAACATGGCACTGTTTGGGTGGTGTTGGTGAGTGTTATTTTTTTAGTGTATTTTATAGTGTGCATATTTTTGTGTGTATGTGTGCTGCTAGTTTAAGTAAGCCAAACAGTGTGTGTGTGTGTGTGTGTGTGTGTGTTTGAAGTGATGCCATCTGGATTTGGTATGACTGGTAGTGCCCAGAACCATATAAAGGTAGAGTTGCGACAACTCCATTGACGCTAATGTTCCATTTTTTTCCAACAATGGCATCTAATGGAAGCCTCAAATAGTTCCCGGAAATTAACAATTAATAATAGCAGCAGTGCAGTTACAGCAGTATAGACTGTTTGTAGCCAACATTTCAGACTCAGATTTGCATTCCTTTGCCTCATCCGAATAATAATAATAACAGTAATAGTAGAGTAGGCTATCAATAGCCTAATTATAATAATAAACGATTGATGTATCGACTATGACTTTTCAGTCTTTATCAGTTCCTCATCAAATAAATTAAAAGAGGCTAAAAGCCCAATAAATGTGCCACACTAATAGCCGAATATAAGATAACCCTTGCCTATCCCATTTCAATTAGGCAGCACTACACCACCACGAACAAGTTGTCATTAAGTTTTTGCGTTTAGTAGGCCTACAACTTTTATGACGTGACGTTGGCCATTTAGCTTCACCATTACGTCAAGTTGTAACGTATGCGCAATGCTCATCTAGGCTATGGATTTAAGTGGCTTAAAGGCAGCAAAAGTGGGATATAGTGCAACTGCTTCCCCAAAACAATTCCTCCATAACTGTGTATTTAATCGTTTGATATGTGGATAACTTTCAGTGGACTAAACAAGTTGTTATCACAAGGCTAGCTGGTTCGTTATATGGCGAAGCATATAGCCAACTTTGTTTGCAGCAGTGAAGCTGAGTTTGTTGTTAACATTGTTGGTAACTGTCAGGGAATTTAACCCCAACATATAGATACAAGAACCACGACACGTAGTATGGCTTTGCCCACAAACTCTGGTACCAAGAGGAGAGCCTTCTAATGTAAGGAAGAATTCCTCACACCATCAGTCTCTGACTCTGCAGCCCAAAAGCTGTGTCTTTTATTGTACAGATGCACAAAGAAAATAGGAAGCAAGACATAGCGACTTCATTGTGACATACTCTTATCTCACCCACACACACACACACAGACAGGGTGCAGTTCCTGTCTGTCTGGGTGCACACTTCTTAGAACTCAGCACAACAAGATTTAACTTGAACTCTCTGTTATTTGAACTCAGCACAACAATATTTCTGCTTACACGAATGGTTATACAATGATAATAATAATTTCCTTACAGTAACGTAAACGTTTCTTCAGTTAGGAGCAGTAGCCTACTGTTTTTTTATGTTGCATTCATTTTCATTGGCAAAAGCTAGCCTAATATGCATGAGAACCTATATAGATTTGAGGGAGCTGCAGCTGTTAGCATCAGCACGGTCATATTAACACAGCAACATTAACAACACACATTAACTCAGCCCTGCACACGCCCAGACTCGAACCCGCGAACAGCAGCACCTCGGATCGGGAGGCGAGCGCACTAACAATTGAGCCAATAGCCCAGGCTACTGGTTTGCATGCCAGCAGCACTCTTGAGGCGTCGGGGAGTGAGGTTTACCAACGTTCCACAAGCAGAGCTAAGCTAGCTGGCATTCGTTACACTCACCCACCCTAAACCTTACTCCCGATCCGGGTCACGGCACCAATGTAACCTGCGTTGTGTTGAATCTGCGTGATTCAGCCCTGCACACGCCCGGACTCGAACACATGAACAGCAGCACCTCGGATCGGGAGGCGAGCGCGCTAACAATTGAGCCAATAGCCCAGGCTACTGGCTTGCATGCCAGCAGCACTCTTGAGGCGTTGTGGAGTGAGGTTTACCAACGTTCCACAAGCACAGCTAAGCTAGCTGGCATCCGTTACATTAACATGCCCACCAGAGATGTTAAAAAACTTTAAACTTTTTTTTTTATTCTCCCGAGACGCTAGCTACTTAAGGTAGTTCGCTTATTATCTCAGATCAGTGAAGAACTACCAGAGAAAATGTTAGGGAGAAAACTCAAACAAGTTAATGTTAGACTTAGACTAGCTGTGTTACAGTTTCTCGTTGCAAAATTAAAATCTCCATGCGTTTTTGTAGGCTACACGCAGTCTCAAAAACACGGTTTACAGCTCTTGAGTCACGTACTAGGTCATTTTTTTTATAACGATAATTTAGATAGGCCTAGGCTACACTTATGGGGTGGGTGCTATTGCGTTTTCTAAAGAATCTCCCGTCTTGGTTTTGTACAGAAATTAATATTAAGTGACACATACGTAAAAGGGAGAAAAAAAGGTCACCTTCCGATATTTAGCAGGCTACGGTCACTGGCGCCTTAATGCAAGGGCTTACCTGGGCTTCAGCCCAGGGGCCTCGACCAATGAGGGGCCTCCTAATAATAATAATGATAATCAATAATAATAAACGGTGTGTCCGTATTCGCAGCGTCATTAGCCTACTCTGGAGCTAGCCCAAATAATTGAGCAACATCGTACTGCTCTACAATTACATCCATGCAGAGGCCCCCTTTGTCTTCTCCAATTCTAAAGTGTAATTCTAAAGTGTAACAAAATGTAACAAAACGTAATAAATCCCAACGGGTGTAGAGGAGCTAGAGGAGAGGCTGAAACTGACTGACAAACTTATCATACAAACTCTGGAAATAACGTGGGTAGGATTGAAGCAACGATAAACGAATGACGTGGATTATAATGACCGCCGCGCAGCGAAGCGGCGGTCATATAGTAGGTCAGAATTTTTTTTTTTTTTTTTCTTTTTCGCATGCCCAAATTTCCGTCAATGACTCCCGGGACACTGAAAGACCGGGGTACACGAAACTTGGTGGGCATGTAACCCCACATGGATAGCATGGAACCATCGTTTTTCGTTTTTGATCTGTAGCCCCCCCGCTGGACTGGACCCCCGAAAGGAGGGTAGGGCAGACACAGTTTTCTGTGAATATCTCGAGAACCGTAGGGTTTAGGAGGACCATTTTTGTTTTTGTATGTTGATCTCAAGGGGCCATGTCAACCCATTACATAACCACTCATTTCATGTATAGCGCCACCTAGTTAAACACAAAAAAGTAAAAATGAGGTGTTGTAATCGCAGGTATATGTGACCTAACATAGTCAAAACTGCACGAAATTGGAAGTGTAGGATCAATATGACACCCTCTGTATGCACGCCAAGTTTTGTGGAATTCCGTTCATGGGGGGCCACACAATAAATTCATTTATGTTACTATACACCAACTGGCCTGTAGGTGGCCGGAGACAGTTTTCTGTGAATATCTCGAGAACCGTAGGGCCTAGGAGGTCCACCTTTTTTATGTATGTTGGTCTTAAGGGGGCATGTCAACCCATCCCATTACCACTTATTTCATGTATAGCGCCACCTAGTTAAAAATTAAAAAGCAAAAAATTAGGTGTTTTCATCACAATATCTCTGGCTGACAAGGTCAAAACTGCACGAAAATAAAAGTGTAGGATCATTATGACATCCGAATGCATGCCAAGTTTTGTGTACTTTCGTTCATGGGGGGCCTTACAATAAAATAATTTATGTGTACATTTAGTGACGTACACCAACAGGGATTCCCGGGACACTGAAAGACCGGGGTACACAAAACTTGGTGGGCATGTAACCCCACATGGATAGCATGGAACCGTCGTTTTTCGTTTTGATCTGTAGCCCCCCCGCTGGACTGGACCCCCGAAAGGAGGGTAGGGCAGACACAGTTCTCTGTGAATATCTTGAGAACTGTAGGGCCTAGGATGACCATTTTTTTCTGTATGTTTGCCTCCAGGGGTCATGTTAACCCATTTCATGTGCACACATGTGCACAAACAGATACACACACACACACACATACATTCACAGTAATCATACGTATGACACATACTCACACAGTAGACATATGTACGCTTGCATGCACAGGCACATACGCAGGCACACACACAAGCACGCACACACACACACACACATACACACACACCCACACACATAACATAAACATGTACATGCACACATGAACACAATTCAAGAATTTCTCAGAATTATGGCAAGATGGAGGTGGGGTTGTATAAAATGAATTTTACATGTGAAATCTATGCACTAATCATGTTTTGGTACTTGTTGTCTAGCAGATACCAGTGAGAATTGAGTGTGGATAATGCAATTTAGTGAGACAGTTAGAATCATATAGGCCTTTCAGCGTGATTTATTTTTGTGGAAAAAATGTGCTGGACTGGGCGGCGGTCATATTTTGTACCGCTCTGCGGTACATCTAGTTATAAATATAGTAGCAAATAACCTGGAAATGAAACGGCTTTAAAAACATCTATTTCACTTGTCTCATTGGAGTGAACGCAGAACCTGTGGCGCAAAGAAATGAATTAGTGATCGATCTGCATCTCCGTTCACCAACAGCTAAGTTTGTGCTAACCCATTCGCACATATAATAGTCTATGTTATGTTTTCTCCATTGTTAACGTGAGATATGTCTCCATGTAGTGTAGTGATAATGCATAAGGTAGCCATGTTCACGTCACATGAGCCAGCTTGTTCTGTAGGCTAAAAGTATTTCTGTCCCTCCCAAACTGCGTGTGTTAAGTAACTGGTGTGTTAAGTAGACAGAATTTCAAAAAACTCCTGGGGAACCCCCCGACACGACAAACACATGCACTTTTGAAAAGCTTTTAAACGTCCATATGTGCACCCATCTTTTAACTTAGCCTACAGCCAGTGCTGTAAAAGTTCAACGCTTGTTTTCATGCAGTAGGCTGACGTGATTCGAGAGCTTTCTGTTCCTGTTTATGTAAAGGTTTTACATAGGCTGAATAATGATAGGCTACACTGCATGTTATTAACCAAAAGCGCACGCCATGTGTCGGGTCAGATCGCGGCCGGGTAGGCTATCATTTAATCATAATTAATATTTGCGGTTGGGGGGGTGCCTTAAAAACATATAGCCTAGGGGCCTCGGGTGGTAATAAGGCGCCCCTGGCTACGGTCTGGAATTTAATTTAATATTGTTGTAATGGTAGGATAACTACACAGTTTACACAATAATTACACTGTGTTATAAATATTGTATATCAATGCATTTATTGTCTGTCAATTACCCAAAATTGTGCCTCTGTCTCTCATTGAACAGTAGCTTATTTTAATGCATTCTAATCCATTGTCAATCACTTCCGGGAACTTTTTGAAGTTTACATGAACCACGTGTTTTTTTGGGAATGGGAATTTTGAACACCCATTGTCGCAACTCTACCTTTATATGGCTCTGGTAGTGCCCATTCCTCTGTAGCCCCGCCCTGGTCTTCAGCCCCCTTCCCCACGCACAGAGGAACATGGCAAACAGGAAACAGATGCAGCCTGATTAGCCATTCCGTGGCAAAGGCACACAGCCTGCTGCTGTTACAGTGGACAGACTGGGGACCGAGAGAGGTGAGCTTGACCAGGTGAAAAGTGATTTTTCCCAACGTGTGTGTGGACATTGGGCCTAATGCATACATTTGCACATGGACATCTTTTTCGATCACTTTTTTCTTGCACATGGACCTCTTTCTCTGTCACCTGTGCATACACACACACAGATAAACAAGCACATTTATCTGTGCACGCACGCATGCACGCCGAACGCACACATGCACGCACGCACGCACGCACACAAATTACTGTGTTTTTATTATGGCATATGGCACACACAACCCAAGGGTTCAGATGGATGTAGCTCTCAACACAGCAAACTCTCAGCTATCGGAGATATGAATGGGAACTGACAACACACACACACACACACACACATTCTCTCTCACTCTCTAACACACAGACACACACACACACGCACACACACATACACACACACACACACACACACACACACACACACACACACACACACACACACACAGAGAGAGAGAGATACACACACCCTGCATGAACATGACTCACACACTGCAGGCAGTGGACACACACCAGTCTCCCTCTAATTAATTAGATTTGAGGAGTAGTCTGGGTTTGTGTGTTCCCACGACCTGAGAGCGAGTGAGAGAGAAAGAGAGTGAAAGAGAAGAGAGAAAGAAAGAGAGAGAGATCTTTGAGATTCCTCCCAATTTGATTTGACTCAGTTCAAAGTGCCTTCATTGGCATGACTGTTCACATCCAGTGTTGCCAAAGCATGGAACGGCAATAAAATATTAACAATGATACAAATATCTGTAATGAATACAATTGAATGAAATCCTGTCTGTGTGCAGTTTAGAGTGGTAAGGATGATGGACAGCTACATGCCTCTACACTGTAGCCTTTTCCTCCTAGCATTATGACAGAAATACCATAATTGCCCAACTATTAGCTGCAGCTTTTACATTGATTTTGCAAAATTTCTTCAGCTATGAGGTTAATACACGGGGGCAGTTAATATAATATTAATATGGTTTTGATTCTTTGATCTAGTATTTAATATCTATGGTTTTTAAATCAATGCACTTCTGAATATTTGTTGCATTCACAAGACAACAAAAAGCTCATGGAGGACGTCATGGGTGGACAAACCTGAAGGTAATCTATTTGCGATCTGTGGTGCGTTTTCCTGTGCCAACAGATGGACTGGTGAGATGGAAGAGTGGCTTCCTGTGATGCTGGAGAGCTGAGAGGCAAGAGCACGTTAAGCAACTGACTGTGGATCAGTAGATCAGTCGGATCATGGCCAGATAGGGCCTGGTTCAGGCCCAGAACTGATGCCGGGTCAGCTGTCATTTGGGCACATAAAGGAGATATAAGAGTGGTGTGTGTGCTCGGGAGTGCAGACAGAAGCCAGTGTTTAACACAGGTAGTATGTTTCAGTGTGTGTGTGTATGTGCGTGTGTGTGTGTGTGCATGCGTGTGTGTGTGTGTGCGCGCGCGTGTGTGTGTGTGTGTGTGTGTGTGTGTGTGTGTGTGTGTGTGTGTGTGGTGTGTGTGTGTGTGTGTGTGTGTGAGGGGTGTTAGCAGCGGGAGCCAAACCTCATTATGCTCTCAGATTACAGCCTGAAGGAGACCCAGCACAATACATCCCAGAGTTTCAACCTCTCCAGACTCACCCTCACCTCCCGCGCGCCCCCCGACACACACACACACACACACACACACACACACACACACACACACACACACACACACACGCATGCACGCACACACACACACACACACACACACACACGCACACACCAGAACCACACCTCCTCACCCCCACCGTTTTTCTTCCCCTCTCTCTCTCTCTCTCTCTCTCTCTCTCTTGCACGCTCTCTCTCCCGCTCTTTCTGCCCTTTGGCTGCTGTTGTTTTTCATATTTCTCTTTAATTGTGCTGAGTGATTCTGCGTCATTGCGGTCGCTGCCATGCAGAGGCTCCCCTCCTTCCCATCAAAGACACACAGGAAGGGAGGGCAGCGCCCAGGTGGGGGAAGATAAAAACACACACTCACACTCACACACACACACACACACACACACACACACACACACACAGGTGTCTTTTATTTCCATGCAATTTCTGAAGAGACAAGAGAGACTCTCTGGGAAAAGAGAACTTGGGACATTTTTAAGAAGATGATTAGAGGATCTGAATTTACCCCCAAACATCAGAAATGAAACTGACACGTTCTGTTTGGTGTTGCAAATACACACACCCTAGGGTGGCAAAACACTAAGGCTTTGGTCTTTCATGTATAAACAGATTTGCAGCAAAAGTATTAGAGCTTTGTTCTGGAAGTGTTTCAAAAAAACACTTTTTCCCCTTTGCACCCACACAACAACATTTTGAGAACTTGCATCCACAAGGAAACACACATAAAAAAGTGCAAATATTTCTAGCTACATTTGTTAAATCACTTTTTGCAAAACCTATGCAATGCTGTCCTATAGCCTACACCTAAACATCTGTCAAGCAATGACACAACTTCAAAACATGGTTAAGGTAAACATAATTTCCCAGTGATGTGAACTTGCTTGTAGTTATAGAGCTTGCATTTATAGTGTCACCGTATATCAAATAAACCCAAAGGCTTTGGCCACTGATGATTCCAATAGATTTCGTCCCCCTTTTTAGAAATAGATCAAATCGGCGCATAACTACAGAAGCATTGCATTTGCATTGCAACTCAGAAAAACAGCACATTGCAACATTTTCAAAGGGCAAAATCACAATGGAATTTCTTACAAAAACAATGATTTTGAAAAATATCTTATTGAATCCATTAGCACAAATATCAAACTATATAAAGGATGAAGGGTTTACCAAGTTTTGACTGTGCTGGGCTGGCCTTCATGCAACAGTGGGATGTCGGCATCATATACTTTGACTGACAGACTAAATTACCAACACTCGTCCCCCTTCTCATGTCTGAGAAACCAAACTTTTTAATAAGCTAAGCAGCGCCTACATGGCTCCTACCTTATAATCCGCACACAGTAAAGCTACAGGCCGATATTAACCAACCACTTATTACAGAGAGGCTGTCAGCCACAGTGGTGATGTGTAGTGTGGCAAAGGCAGAGCTGGAGTTACCCTCTACCCCCCCCCCCCCCCCGTCGCCCAGGCCCCCACGGTAGCTCTGTAACCCCCACTACTCGCTTCAGTCTCCAGCATTGCCACAGCTCTGTAAGGCCCTCGGCTTAGCCCCGGCAGACCACACACTGTGCCCCATCCTGAAACCGAGACCCACTCCCTCCGCTCCTCCAGAGCTATCGGCGATAAACTCCTCTGTGTGTGCATTTGGGGTTTTGCCTTGCTTAAATGTTCCACAGACCACCACCAATCCCCCCCCCCTCGCCCCCCAAACCCTGCTGAGGTAACTCCCTGAGACCCTGTCTGGCCCAGTCAGTTCAGTCGCCACAGTAACCAAATCTAATAAGCGCTAGGTTTATGGGATGCATTTGGCGCTTTAGTGTTGCTGCCTAAATTGGCAGAAACCTAGCATTTAAGAACGTTTAAGGAGTTTAATCCTACTGCACCACGGCATTAATGTTGCCCGCAGTCTCTGCTAATTATACGTGACGCACAATCTCCCAAACCCCCACATTCTTCACTAACAAATGTGCTGGCGTGTAAACACTGCCAGCCCTGCATATCAGCATATAAGAACAACCTCAGACTCAAACAGTTGCTTTACCTTCACAGTATGCACACACACACACACACACACACACACACACACACACACACACACACACACACACATACACACACATACACATTCATTGTTTAATTCTCTCACCCATTCATTAATTTCCATTTTTTTCTAAGTCTGGTAGTAGCCATGTCAGCTAGGCTTTGGCTGAGACCTTAAGAGCAGGCGCCCTGATCAAACACTGCGCTTGTACTGGGCGTGTGTTCTCTCATGGTCAGAAATGCCCCTGGTTGCAGCAGGCTGGCTAATGGGATAAGATGATTATTTTCATTGGTCACGCAGCACAGGGGAGGAAATCTCTCAGACTCCCTGCTCACTGATCTTACACTGGGGAATTTGTCTCATTTCAAATCTGAAGGCAGATTAAGACAACGAAAGAATGGAATGTGTGTGTTTTTGAGAGAATGCCTGTTTGAATGTGGGTGTGTTTGAGAGAGTCAGTGAGATACTATGTGTGTGTGTGTGTGTGTGTGTGTGTGTGTGTGTGCGTGTGTGTGTGTGCGTGTTTTGTGTGTGTGTGTGTGTGTGTGTGTGTGTGTGTGTGGAGTGTCTGGAGGTGAATGGGTTCCATCTGATGTCGAGGTCAGTTAATCCCCTCTGTTGATGCAGACACTGGTCAGCCCACCACCACAAACAACCTGTCTGTTTGTGTGTATACATGCCTGTTAGTTTACTCTCAGCTGGAGGTCATCTCACTGATCAAGGATAGGTCAGCACTTCTCTGTTTGGAGACTCGCCTCTCAGAACACCACAGCAGGGAGGCGTGGGAGAATTCAAACCACTGACCATATCTCCTGAGAAAACATTCTGTTTTTGAATCCTCTCCAAATGACATCTGGTAAAACAGGTACAGTAAACCATCAAGCCATATCTACTGTTAACCTGACTACGCAAGATGGATGCTTTGCATTTGCTCTGCATGTCCATCTGGGAAATTTCCGTTGGAGAACTTTTGGGAAGGGGCGAAAATGGTTAGCTGATTGGATAAACCATTCGTCTATCACCATCTATGTTGGTTATCGACGGGCCAAATCAACCAATCAGACGAACGAAGTGTTCTTCTAATGCCTTTGTTTAACATACAATTAAGTTAGGTAACGTAACTAACGTTAACGTTTTTAAACTTACCATTTGTATGTGACATGAACCTCATCAACGACAATCCCCACCAAGTTTTCACGGTAGGCCTTACACTTCTGAAGAAAGTATATTCCTCCATTACGGACTGGAATCGGCCGTGGAGGATGTCTGTGTTGTTCATTCCTCCCAGCTGCATGGCTGAGACTCATAGCTTCACAGCTTCCCCAGGAATACTTTCTAATTTGGATAAAA
>NW_027468650.1:20685674-20693174 GCF_046254945.1 Alosa pseudoharengus | reverse complement strand
CTCTCTCTTAGCCTCCAGCCTCTTCCTCTGTCCGTCCGTCCATCCATCCGTCTGTCTGTCTGTCTGTCTGTCTGTCTGTCTGTCTGTCTGTCTGTCTGTCTGTCTGTCTGTCTGTCTGTCTGTCTGCATTGCCGGTTGGGAAGGTGATGGTGGTGACAAGCCCATTCTGTGGCTGGCCCCAAAATGGAGGCGTTGATATGTCAGATCCTCCCGCGGCTCTGTGAAGACTCTTATTCTGACAGACTGAGCACTGATAGATTCTCTCTCTGCCGCTCTCTTTCTACCCTTGTGTTTTTCTCTCTTTTTCCCTCCTTCTGAGCCATCTTTCTCTCTTCTCTGCCATCATCTCTCTCTCTCTCTCTCTCTCTCTCTCTCTCTCTCTCTCTCTCTCGTTCTGTCAATGAGAGTATCAAAATTCTATTGAACTTGGGATATCAAAGCACCCACAGAAAAAATGCTGACCTGCTCTGTTTAGCTTTCCAATTAGGGTTCCTTTTTTCGTCTTTGAGCTTCTACATGGCCTTGTCTGTTCTCCTCTGCACATCCGTTTTCCATAAGGCCCCTCGTTTGCAGCCCTGTTTTTAAGACTCCCCGAGACACTGGGCTGTGATGTGGCATCGGTCGTCTTGTCATATTGCCTGTATGTTGATGTCTGTGGAGTAATATTTATGACTTGTTGGGTGTTCTCTGTTGTCCAACGTCTACTTCAGGGTTTATTTCTTCAACCCCAGAGGAAAGTGAAGACCTCTTCCAAAACCCTCAGATTAGAGTCTGGGCGCCTGGCTTTGACACTTTCATTAGCTGTGTGGTCAGCCTGGCACTTGAGGCTCTCCAACAGGTGGCCTTGTTGTCTGAACCCAAAACCCAAACCAGGATATAGCTGTTCCTTTGGCTCTCTAGACTTCGGCCCATGCAGTCACAGATGGGAGAGTCTGTTGATGGCAACACGCATCAGATCAGACTCTGGATTGTGCTTGTTTTGAGGTCATGGGGTCTCACCTCTGTTAACCAACAGCCCTGTTCTGGGAAGCAGGGAGACAGTCTGTCTGTGTGCTGGGGGCTGTGCCAGACGGCAGGGGACACGCCAGCGCGTGGATGGGGAGGGGGAAGGGGTGGGAGTTGGATGGGTTGGGCTTCAGGGATCTATCTGAGCAAAAAATGTGTCTGAGTGTTTGTGAGTGTACACACAGCGTGTCTTTCTTTGTGTGTATGTAGGGTAGAGAGTAAAGTGTGTGTGTGTGTGTGTGTGTGTGTTAACGTGCGAGTGTCCACACAGTGTTTCCTATTTGTTTGTATTCAATAACAGAGAATGCAACGTGTGTGTGTGTGTGTGTGTGTGTGTGTGTGTGTGTGTGTGTGTGTGTGTGTGAGAGAGAGAGAGGGAGAGAGAGTGGAATATGTGTGTGTGTTGTTAAAAGGAGCGGCAGACAGGAGGACCCAGAGAGGAGGACAGACTGTGAGGAGCCCCTGTCCAGCCTGGGGCCAATCTGTTTGGAGCAGAGCACAGCTATGGGATGATGAAGCAGTCTGAAAATGTCTGGTGGACATTCACACTCAGCTGGGTATCTATTCCCCCACACTTAAACCCCAAGCAGAACACTTTGATGTTAGTCTCTTTTTTAAGATAGATAGATAGATAGATAGATAGATAGATAGATACTTTATTGATCCCAAAGGGGAAATTCAAGATATAATTTAATAATCCAAGGCTAGTGTGACAAATGAAGAGTTTGGTTCCAAAACGCTATATCTTCATTTTTAAAAAACATTCAAAAGTCATGTTATTGAATTGTGTATTTTATAATGTCAATCAAATTGCTGTTTTGTTGATTTGACTGAGTAAAGATAAATAAAATAACAATACCCAATTACAGTTCTACTGAAATTACTGGCAAAACAAAATGTGTGGATTTTTTTTAATGAAAATTCATTAAAATAGTGGATATAGCATTTTGGACCAAACTATTCAAATATACGATGTAGGTAGAATGTAAAAAATAGCCATTTTGGGTAACACTCCATAATAAGGTGCCATAATAAATAGCAAACTAATAATTTCCTAACCCTTTGTTAGTATTTGTTAATTGTTACTAAAATATCTATTTGCCACAAGTTAATAGTGTTTTCATCATTAATTAAATATTAGTTGTTTGCATAAAATCTGTATGTTAATGTTTTAACAAATCTATTAACTAATATTGTATTAATATGTGTTAATAGTTAACTAAATGTATTTTTGGCACTAATTAACAGTTATTTCTTACATCATTTAAATGTTAAATTTACAAACTATATGTTAATAGAAAAGTTAATGACTTATTATTATTTAACTAATTGTTATTAAACTGTGCTTCTGCCTATCCCAATATGAACCATAGATAGATACTTTATTAATCCCCAAGGGGAAATTCAAGAGAAAAACACAGAGCTACCTTGACATGCTGTCACTCTTGTCAGCGCTGGAACCGCTTGCAATAAAGTTGGTTAAGCTTAATTAATATATTAGTAGTATATAGCTATAAGTGTGGGGCCCCTTATAATAAAGTTGGCTAAGCTTAATTAATATATTAGTAATATATAACTATCAGTATGGGGGACCCTTATAATAAAGTTGGTTAAGCTTTATTAATATATTAGTAATATATAACTATTAGTCAGACAGTGAAGGGACTGAGACCAAAACTGGCTTATCACATTTATTCCTTTAGGAAAAGTTAAAACAAAACATGCCTTCAGGCACTGGCCTACATAAAACAGCATCTGCACAAGCAAAATAAAAAAAAAGTAGTTGAATGGGCTATATTACATGAATCATTCATATACCATCACTGTCAGCCCTACTAGCAAGGGAGACATGCGACATGGAATGTTCAGGTGCACAGAACGACAGTTAATTAATATTCTGAGACTCACTAAACATTCACAGACGTAGACCATATGGAAGTAATGCATAAACATAATGCTAAACTAAATGTACATTCATTTCCTGCTAGACTGAATTGCACTTTCCATGCACACTAAGCTAAACTAGCCTACACTAAATGCATGGAAAGTTGCTAGCGGAGTTCACAGCTAGTCACGTAAGACTCAGTGTGTATGAACTCGTGGTCATAATGAAAACATTAATAAACGTTCTCTAAGTTGCTACAATTGCACCCAAATCCTAACAATACATGTAAAGTAATATAATACAGGTGGTATATCAAAGTTTTCAAATTAAACAACATTTTACAGTTACAAACAGGGTAGGAATTTCACGGCGGCCACGACGGCCATGGCCGTCGTAGCCCCTTGCGTTGGCCGTGAAGCCCCTTTGAAAATCATAGGTTTACAGGCCATGGTGGCCTTGGTGCCCCCTTCTTTCAATATTCTGCTTTGTCCTACTAATAGCGATTTTTATTTAGCCTGTGGCCTGTCAAAATAATCTTAGCATTCACAGCGCAAATTAATTTAGTCTTTTACGCAGTGGAGAAAGTGACAGCGCAAGAAAGTGCGTCCAAATTCACCCATTCTTCTCAGTTGAACTACTCGCGAAGTAGCCTATTCATCATACAGACATCACAAGTATCACATGAAAGAGCTTTTTCTCAGCTTTTAAACGATGTTAGCCGATAATTGCTGTGTTAAACGGTTCGCGAGAAAAGTAAATAATATAATTCAATTTAATCATACATTCTACTGAAGGTTTTGCGTCCATGATCTCCCTACCCATTCATCTCGGTGGAATACTTTGCGAACCCTTCTTTTAACACATGACAAACCATATATCAGAATAAACAGCAGACCTTACCGAAAACAAAGGTGTAAAGCAGTCCCCTGTACAGTTAGCCGTTCCAGAGTAATCCAGTTTTGAATTTGCAGTAAATTTCGACATGCATGGATGTCTCCAAATTTGGGCTTTAAGTTTTACAATGTGTTTAAATTGTTCCACATGATTTCATAACGGGCCAAATACAAAATAAATGTTACAAATATCGCCTAGATATTGGTAAATCAGAGGACAGCTGACTAAGAGTTTGTGAAAGTAGCCTTAATGATCACAAAATGCTAAGCATGCATCTAGGCTATTTGAGTTTCTTAAAGCTGAGCTGTGCTACATTTAAATTGTTCAATACATGATTTCATAGCAGGCCAAATATAAAATACATTTTATATATAGCCTAGATATCTGTTTTTATTAGATGATCAGATGATTTACAGTTACATGTAATATGTCATGTTTCATGTTTTTGTAATGTTTCATACAGTGATGCAGGTCTACTGCAGTGAATAGGCTAAATACAACTTTGATCATTTTTATAGCCTACTACTGTATAGTTAACTTTGGTCTTGGTGCCCTACCTTGTGGCCTTTGTGCCCCCCACCAAATATGCCCAACTGAAGGCCAAGTGGCCTTGCCCCCAGAATGGTGAAATTCCAAGCCTGGTTACAAAATTAAAACATAGTGGGGAGTGCTTTATACAGTCAACCTACTCAATGCAACGCATACCGCTTCTGATCGGCTATGGCAACAATACAAGGACAAAACGCAGCAGAGCTGCAGTATACCGTTTCTCCAAAGGGGGCTCCAAAACACCAATCTCAATAAAGCTGCTTAATTACGGAGAAAATCACATACAAACACTAAACTACATTTCTAACTCTGTTACACCCACCTCCCCTGAATTTCACCAAATTCGAGCAGCAACCAAATAGTACTTCCAAAGGCAAAGAGTACACTACTTTCAAACACTAGACAGAGGGTCACCAATTACAGGACAGCCAACCACAAAGGTATCCATAAGGATGAAGTGGAAGAATAGGTGCGCAAACTCTCACACAACCAACCACTGGCAGTAGGGTGCCTTATACACCCCACAAGACCATAAAGCCATAAACCATAAATTCCAAAAATTCTCCACAAAGCTAATCAGAAAAGCTTGATAAATAATAATTTGTCATTAACTTTTATATTAGCATATAGTTTGTAAATAAACATTTAACATTTAAATGATGTAAAAATAACTGTTAATTAGTGCCAAAAAGACATTTAGAGTTAACTATTAACAAATATTAATACAATATTAGTTAATAGATTTGTTAAAACATGCAGATTTTGTGCAAACAACTAATATTTAATTAATGATGAAAAAAATATTAACTTGTGCCAAATAGATATTTTAGTAAAAATTAACAAATGGTTAGTTAATTACTAGTTTGCTATTTATTATGGCACCTTATTATGGAGTGTTACCTTGAAAATTTAAACAAATTTGAAGGAGAGGATGTTGAGGAAAGAGGTGGTTAGTTAGGGGGTGAGATTAGAAAAGCTCTGTGATCACTGGGTCAGACTGACCCGTAGCCAATGATTTTTGAACAGCACTGACTGCTTCCAGGAAGTATGTGTATGTATTTATGTTTGCGTGGTACTGTATTTGTACATGGAAACTTTCAGGTGTGGGTGTGTACAGTGAGATCATCTACAGAATGTCTCTTTATTACAGGCTTGGAGTGGCAGTTTGCCCTGGGGCCACTGCAGATCACTGGTCTCAGATCAGTGGTGATACCTCGCATGGCAAATCTAATAGAGCTGAGTTTGGTATAATGGCTTGTCCCTGCCCAGCTGAAAGAACAAAGGAAAACTGAAGCTGTGGTGCTGGCCGTGACACACACACACACACACACACACAAACACCATGTCGTGAGCTCAGGTAATGATGTTGTGGAGTCAGTCTAGCATTAGTGCAACAGAGGGGGGTGTAATGACAGGGCAGACATGACACAGCTCTTTTATTTACGCCAGTGGCTAACAGCCTACACACACACACACACACACACACACACACACACACACACACACACACACACACACACACACGCGCGCGCACACACACTCACACACACACACACACACTGTCACAAACTGTAACACACAATGACCTGCACATAAATACATTCCACCTGTACACAAGCATACACACACAGGAAGCCCATCAGTCCCGGACTCTTCCTTTAAGTTCAAGTTTCCATTCTTTCATGTTTGTTTGTGTGGTACAGTACAGCTCACTAAGGACCTATTCACCAGCTCACCCTATGCACACAATTACAGGGGAACCATTCCGTTTTAATGGATGAGACTGAATGATGAAAGAGGATGTGTGTTACTATAAAAAGAATTGTACAGTGAAAAATAAGCCAGGTATACCAGTAGTCTCTAAAGAATATATAAAATATAGTTCTAGCTGACTATTGCAGTACAACTCTCTTAATCACTTGTATAATTCTGTGTGTTCAAAGAAACAATGTCTGCTGTGGTTCTTGGGGATAGAATGTAACATGCATATGTAAATAAAGTTAAAGTTGCCAATTACATGTAGATTTATTATATTTCAATGAATTATTCATACTAAATGTTAGAGCATACACTGTAGAGCAGTAATCACAAATACAGTTTTGCTTATACGTTTACATATACCCTGTACATACACATGCTTGAGTTGACTAAAAAGAGGAATAAAATAAAATCTTAATTAACAAAATGAGGAAAAATCCAACCTTTGAGGACACCAATTTTCTTTGTGAATGAATAATGTATCGTGAATAAATACATGTTCTTCCTTAAAATACAGGGGCAGTAGGACTATACATACCCCTTATGTTACAGTAAATTCTCATAGAGGCAGGTAGATTATTATTTTTAAAGGCCAGTTATTTTATAGATCCAGGATACTATGCATCCTGATAAAGTTCCCTTGGCGTTTGGAATTAAAATAGTCCCACATCATCATACCCTTTACCATACCTAGAGATTGGCATGATTTTATTTCAGATAGCCTAATAGCTGGTTTGATTTGCATTGAGAGATGATCTTATGGAAAGTACCCCATGGCAATTGTGAGATACAGGGTATGTAAACTTATGAGCTGTATCCACCCACTGCTCTTTTCCTCTTAGTGAATGTGTGTTAGTACACAAGATGAAAGAGTTCTAGGTTCTGGGAAATATTACTTTTTAGATCTCTCTCTCTCTCTCTCTCTCTCTCTCTCTCTCTCTCTCTCTCTCTCTCTCTCTCTCTCTCTCTCGCTCTCTCTCCATAAATTACTGTGTCTACATGACCCCTGCAATATTCTATAATGGCAAGACAACACACACAGTCTGAGATAGCAGATAAAATATCAAATACCATTTAAGTTAGGCAGGACTGTAATTTAGCCTTCATAGCCTAAACACAGAGGCCCTTTACACCTCATTTAAAGGATCAAAATGAGAGAGAAAGAGGTAGAGAGAGAGGGAGAGGAGGAATAAGAGAGAGAGAGAGAGAGAGAGAGAGAGGCATGGACTTGCAGGGTGTGTGTCAAGCCCTGGAGTGGGTCTAATTATGGCACAGGAAGATTGTAGGGTTTCCGTCTATCCCAGAATAGAGAGAGAGAGAGTAGAGAGAGAGAGAGAGTAGAGAGAGAGAGAGAGAAAAGGAGAGAAAGAGCAACATAAAAAAACAAGAGGAGAGAGAGAGCGGAGATA
>NW_027468650.1:20673174-20678174 GCF_046254945.1 Alosa pseudoharengus | reverse complement strand
GCGAGTGATCCAAACCCCTAAAATAGAGGATCACATTTGGAATTCCAAGAGAATGATGGGAAGACTAGCTCCTCACTGCTGAGAGATATGAGACAGAGACACATTCTTTCTAAGAAGATACAAAGTGTCCATGCTCTAGCAAAAAAAAAAAAAACAGCCAACCAAATATGACCAAATATGTTGTGGTCATCCAGACAGCCAGGGATACAAAGTCTCTGTACGTCAAAGGAAGTGTTGACAAATGGACAGGATATCCTCCACTATGGGAAAGCAAAGTCTTCGGGTACATTATAGATCAGGGACTGTCAGGCCCTATGGCCTCTCACAAACAGCTGGTTGACAATGGCTTATATTTGGTTGTCTCCACAACCTCAGGGAAGATACCAGTCCACAGTCCTGCCCAGCATCTTCTGATCAGTTTGCGATTGATTCCTGGTCTCCACACATTATACTCACCAATAATACAGTTTGCGATTGATCCCTGGTCTGCACACATTATACTCACCAATAATACACTTCCCCACTTCCTTTTGTGGTGTGATTACATCATCTGTTTCCGATAGTAGACATTCATGTCTTTGATTCATTTCAATTTCTTTTCAAATAGTTTTGAAAATGCATGTGTTTTGTTTGTTTCAATTTTAATCTGAAAGGGGACAGAGAAGGAAAGAAAGGTAGGGAGAGAGAGAGAAAGAAAGAGAGAGAGAGAGAGAGAGAGAGAGAGAGCATAAAACAGTGACACATGGAAATGGTTAGCCTTTTGGTGGTAGCAGCAGCAACATGCACTCTCTTTCTCTTCCTCACTCTTTTTCTCTTCCTCCCTCCCTCTCTTTCTCTTCCCCCCTTCTCTTTCTGTCTCGCCCTCGCTCTCTCTTTGCTCTTAACTCTTTATGGCTTAAATAGGATCCAGATTGCTACGGCGACCCTTAATTTAGACCACTCCGCAGTTTAAGGATGTCGCTTAAGATTGAGGTGGAAAAATTGTTTAGAAAATGAAACAGAGCCGTGGGGGATGGGGGCATCCCATAATTACAAGAGGAAAAGAGGTCCCGGCTTTTCTTATTAAACCTCTCTCTCTCTACACAAACTCACACACACACACTCACACACACACATACACACACACACACACACACACACACACACAGACACACACACACACACACACACACACACACACACACACATAAACTCACACACACACACACACACACACACACACACACACACACACACATCCAAAAGCATGTTAAGCATGTTATGTTCTCAGGCTGCCGCTTTAATGAATTAACTCAGCAGTCAGCCCAAATAATTACAGGACTAAAGCATGTTTGTGTGCACAATGGAATGTGGATGCGGGGCCTTGCGTGTCCTTGCACGCGCTCTAAAACAACGTTAAAAGCATGGACATGACATCACCAAAGGAAGTAGTGGAGGAGGAGAATCCCCTTTGGTGGTCCGTCCGTCATCCGTACCCTGTGCGTCCCCATGGCGCGGCCGAGTGAGGGATGGAGTGGAGGCTGACATGATGGAGTGCGCAGGACGGCGATGTGGTGTTGGAGGATGTGTGTTTCTTTTCCACACTGGGCTCCTTCGGGTCAGAGTGACTCCACTTTCCTGTGACTGGACCAGGCATTCAAGAATGGCTTCTCTGTGTTTATTTCTTCCATTCTTTCCTCCTGTCTTTCTTTCATTTCGTATTGCTCTCTCTTTAACTCTCTCTCTTTCTTTCTCTCTTTGTGTGTCTGTCTGTGTGTTTGTGTGTGTGTGTGTGTGTGTGTGTGTGTGTGTGTGTGTGTGTGTGTGTGTGTGTGTGTGTGTTTTGTATTCTTGAGCCAACATGTGTAATACACAAAACAAAAATTAACAAAACCACATGGAAATTACACAAAGCAGCACAAAGACTCCCTTATTCTTTATTACTATGTGTGTGTGTGTGTGTGTGTGTTTGTGTTTATGTGTTTGTGTGTGTGTGTGTGTGTGTGTGTGTGTGTGTGTGTGTGTTTGTGTGCGTATCTGTGTGTGTGTGTGTGTGTGTGTGTGTGTGTGTGTGTGTGTGTGTGTGTGTGTGTGTTAGTGTGTGTGTGTGTGTGAGAGTACAGAGCCCATGTCGATAACCTCATAGGAATATAAGGTAAGCAGAAGTAGGGTTTCCCACGATTACCCAACCAGCACACACAGAAACACACGCACACACAGAGACACACACAAACACACTCAGAGAGAGGTAGAGTACAGTAGGTAGGTAGAGGTAGAGTAAACACATGCTCACACTCTTGAACACACATATGTGCACACACACACAAAACACATTTTTACTCCAGTATGTGTGTGTTTTATGATGTGACAAAGTTACTATTGCAGGTGAGGACAGAAGAGGGTAAGGGTTGTGTGTGTGTCTGTGTGTGTGTGTGAGAGAGAAAGTGTGTGTGTGAGAAAGAGAGAGAGAGAGAGAGAGAGAGCTTTTTGGCTTCTAGGTATTTGTTTACATGTATGTTTATAAAATGTGTATATGTATATTTTGAATCCTTTTAATTTGAACAACATAAATTGAGCTTGCAGTTACCAATAGTTACATTATAAAGTGTATAGTGTGTGTGTTTCAGTAAGTATTGACAGTAAAAGGTCTGTGACACACAGTGTGTGTGTGGGGGGGGGGGGGGGCAGTAAAACATGATTAAGAGATGGCCAGTAGCTGTTAACTGGGTGCAGTCAGTCTTGGATGACCAGTACTACGGGTGCATGTCTGGCCTATTCAAAGATTAACCTCTGTGTGGATCTATGTAAAGTAACATTGCATTGACATAATCTCTAGTTTGTCATGAGTTCAATATGTACACATTAGGAATTCATAATTTATAACAAAGTAAAACACGCTGATAACACCTACTAAGACTATAAATGAGGAAAAGCACATTTGTTAATCCTTAAGTAATGTTGGAAATATCCTTAACCCGTAGAACCCGATTGACGCAAAGTGCATCAAAAAACACACCCTTTCTTCTCTGTTACATTGCTCCGGAACGGTTCATCGCAGCGAGATGAAACCTTTATTGCACGACAGAGCAGAAGTGGGGCTTTCCAACGAGACTAAACACTTGTCTGTACGATCAAGTATGAAAATTAAAAAAAATCATGAAATTAAATCAAATTGCATCATATTTACAGTCTATACTTCTCTGCATTCACCTGCACAAACATTACTCTAGTTTGAATTACTCGCGAACCCGTGATCGCATCGATATGGCAAGCATATCAGATGAAAGAGGGGGCACAGGGCTATCCATTGGTACCATGTTTATCGATCCTTCTGGCTTATAAAACCAGACGAAGTGACTGCAAAATAATAACGTCATGTACACAAACCAACGCTGCACACTCATTACTCTCGTTTGAATTACTCGCGCACCCATGATCGCATAGATATGCCACGCATGTCAGATGAAAGAGGAGACTCAGAGCTATCATTTGATACCAAGTACATCCTTCTGGGTTATAAAACAGACGAAGTGACAGCAAAATAATAACTTCACATAGCTGGACTTACCCCACGTTTTTGTCTGTTCTTGTGGCAAAGCATGTTTATAATCCAATGCTATCATGTGTTTCTCTATGGCAAAGCATGTTCATATTCCGGTTTTGAGATCCTAGCAAATTCCTGCATGGCATCAATTTCAATTTCAATTTATTGTGCTTATAGAGCGCCAAAACATAACACATGTATCATGGCGCTTTACAGAATGTAGGCAATCAGAGAAAGAAGGAAAGAAAGGAAGAAAAGGAAAGCAAGAGAGAGGCCCATGGGTAACAGGGGCGAGGAAAAACTCCCTAGAATTGGAGATATATATAGGAAGAAACCTCGAGCAGATCCACGACTCAAGGGCCTGACCCATCTGCCTAGGGTCAGTACATGACAGTAAGGTCTGTATACATGACAAATGCATATGATAGTCGGGTGTAGAGAATAAGACATGGTGTTAAGCACTTGAGCTGAAAGTTACAAGAGGTGGGATGATTACGTATCCGTTATGGTAATTCGTTATTCCTGATTTAGTGACAGAAAGTTCAATAGTCCAGCATTGGGATTGTCCAGGGGAAGGGAGTTTCCGAGGGGCATGTGGTGGGTTGGTGGATGGGCCAGTAATCCAGGCAGAGTTGTCATAGGCTGGTGGTGGGTCGCTAGGCTGTACGGGCCAGGAGTCCAGATAGGGGGCAGTAATAGGGCAGTCGAGGATGGGACTTCAGGTGAGATGGGTGAGAGGAGGGCCAACACACGGATGGTTGATGGCTGGTGATGATATACCTCACAAGTGAGGTACAGTAAGGGGGAAGAAAGAGAGATGTAGAGTGGGTTAGTATTACTGAAAATCAGAATGGTTAATGTCAATAAGTAATCAGTAGTACTATATATTGTTACAGTATACCATGGTGGGAATAGGCAAGAGAGGGAGAGTTGAGAGAGAGAGAGAGAGAAGGGGGGAGAGGAGAGGGGGGGGGTTGTACGGCGTGACACATGAAAAGTCCATGACAGCACTATGCTATAGCAGCATAACTAAGGCATGGTGAGGGGTAGTCGACACCAGCGCAGGTATGGTCAGTGACCACCATCGCACGTGCGACTGGGGTGCCAGTCACACGAGGACTCAGCAGGGTGGTCCATTCCAAAAAACCCTGAGGTGGGTGAATTTCCACGCACCATACCTAACTATGGGAGGCAGTAAAGAGGTATGTTTTAAGTCTAGACTTAAAAATAGGGAGGGTGTCTGCTAGTCGAATTGAGGTAGGAAGATTATTCCAGAGGAGGGGTGCGCGATAGCTGAAAGCTCTGCCTCCTACTGTAGTTTTTGAGATTCTTGGAATTACAAGAAGGCCAGTATTCTGTGATCGTAGCGGTCTGGGTGGGTTATATGGAACTAGGAGATCTTTAATATATTCTGGTGCCTGGCCATTAATGGCTTTGTATGTTAGAAGTAATATTTTGAAGTCAATGCGACTTCTAA
>NW_027468650.1:20623174-20668174 GCF_046254945.1 Alosa pseudoharengus | reverse complement strand
AGAAAGAGAGAGGAGGAGGAAGACACACACACACACACACACACACACACACACACACACACACAGACAAATATACAGAAATTGTATTTGTCTTTCAGTGTAAGATTCTATTGCCATGGTTAACATGAATAACGCATTAAACTACAGTACTTAACACTTATTAGTTAGTTAATGCTAATACAATGAAACCAAATGTTTCTAGACATATAACATAAGCCACTGATACTCACATACATTTATGGGACACTGTGTGCACTTAATAGTGTAACAGAAATTGTGGTGAGACAAAAGTCATGCATGCTTTCTTGTTGGTCTATCTGACTATTGACGATTGACAACGATTTTAACATGGCTGCCTACAGTGTCAATGGAGTTGAAGCCCAATCAGCAAACCAAAGAGACTCAGCTCGTTATGTCATAGAGGATCTTCTGGAATTTTCTGTGTCCTCTCTGTGTCCCGTGCATTTGTGTGATGTCTCCCTCTCTTTTTTCTCGTTTTTCCTCCTCTCTCTCATTCCTTTGCCCTTCCTCTGGCCTCCTCTTTCTATCTCAACCCTCTCCCCCCTTTCTTTCACTTCCTCACCCTCTCTCTCTCTCTCTCTCTCTTACAAATGCACTCTCCCTCCCTCTGTCTCTTTCTCCTTCTCTCTCTCTATCACTCCCTTCCTGTCTCTCTCTGCCCTCCCTCTCCCTCTCTCTCTCTCTCTCCCCCTCTCTCTCTCGTTCTCTGAGAGGAGAGGGGGAGTGCTGGAGGAGGATAATGGAGTGGAGCCCCTCGGCCCATCGGACAATCATCTCACACAACAATCACAGGATTGTTCTCCGAGACCCGCTGACACTGCCGCCATAATTAGCAAGCAGTCGCGGTCGGCAACGTCACTTTCTGTTAACGTGCCCAGTGCCCCAGGCCCCCACTTCCTCCTCCTCCTCCTCCTCCTCTCTTTTCTATCTTTTTTCCATTCTTCTCTTGCCTGTTTTCCGTTTTCTCTGTCTTTTCTGTGTCGTGGATGAAAATGTGTTTGGACGCAGGTGAGGGGATTTTTCCTCCAAACTTCATGGTTTTGTTGTTCTCATATGTGTGTAAATACCCACCTATGAAACCACACATCATCCGATTTTATTCTTACACACACACACACACACCAGTTTTTTCATTCCCTGTGTGTGTTCTCTTTCTCATGGTTGAGTGAACACTGTGTTAACCACCTAATGAGGCCAGAGGACGTGTCCACTGAACTGGACATACATATACACACACTGCTGCTCACACACACACACACACCTAGTCACACACACACACACATTGAAAGACTTCCAGTGAGTGAGCTCCGAGTTAACCATCTAATGAGGCCAAGGGACGTGTCTACAGCCACATGACATCTATGGGCCAGACACACACACACACACACACACACACACACACACACACACACACACATACCCACACATACACACACACACACACACATACACACACACACACACACACACACACACAAGAAAGGAGAGAGAGAGAGGGAGAGAGAAAGAGAGAGAGGGAGAAAGAGAGAGAGGGAGAAAGAGAGAGGGGGAGAGAGAGAGAAAGGGAGAGAAGGAGAGAGAGAAAGGGAGAGAGAGAGAGAATACCACAGTCTTTTGTCCAGGGTTGTTCATCTAGAGCGGCACTTCCCTGGCCGTGTTTCTCTCGATTCATCTTTTCATTTGTTGTCGCTGTTGTTGTTGGACTAAACATTTCTCAGAAAAACATCAACAAATAATAAGCTGAATTAGGTTGTTTGCATGTGTGTGGTTTTGTATTAGTGTGTCTTTGTGTGTGTGTCTTTGTTGTGTGTGTGTGTGTGTGTGTGTGTGTGTGACAAAAAATTGTCTCCACACTGATCATTGACCTTTACCAGACTTTTCAGGAAGTACCAGTCTGATTCCCAGAAACACAATCTATCTGTCTGTCTGTCTGTCTTTCTTTCTCTCTCTCTCTCTCTCTCTCTCTCTCTCTCTCTCTCTCTCTCTCTCTTTATATCTCTCTGTGTATGTGTATGTACATGTATGTACACTTTGTGATACATTTTGAAGACCAATTAACAAACACAATGTCCTTTTGAGCTGTGTTTGTGTTTTGACCTGTTTTTTGTTGACATCAAACAACCCCAGTCATTTGTCTGTGTGTAACTTTGAAGTGAATAAGAACATACCGGTAATCATGTCTTAAACAGAAACATTGTATTGTTTATTAGAATTAAGAATTATGTGTGTACATAAATGAATTAGGTCTATTTGTTCTTATGAAAACCAGACTATGGCTATGATCTGGTTGAGTATGTATGTACATATGTATGTATATGTGTATGTGTATGTGTGTGGGTGTGCGGAGAATGGACAGGAAACAGCAGTCACACAGACAGTAAAAAGTCTTTAGTGCATCGCTCGTCTCCCTGCAGAATCTGCCAGCACATAGTATCAGAGTGTACTTGAGCACATGAGTGTGACCAAAAATGCCATTTAGGGAACAATAAAAATAGCTACATTTACGGCACTGTAAACATACAACATTTACCATAATATAAACAGAGGATATGACATTTATAGTGTATAGGATTGGTCACGCTTCTCTAGAGTCAAGGAAAAGCCTGAAATGGGAAAATTGTGTCAGCTTCACATGTACAGTAGACACTTCTATCCAGGACCATGGGTCAATTTCATGAATGCTGTACAAACCCAACTGCTTGGGACTGAAGACTGAGGGACAGAACTGTGATTCAGCAGATGACATGAAGGGATGTGGACATACAACCCTCTCATGTTCAGGAATGTGGGTATGAAGTCTTGAATCAGTGTAAGTAAACTTCATTTGAGTAATGTAACATTTGGTTCCTTTTGTCAACTAACTCCAACCGCAGCCTGTCAGCTAGAAGCTCCACTCATAAACACATGTCACCGATTTGAGCTATGTGTGTCTTCGCCTTTTGAAGGGACTCAGAAACACCATAGTAAGTAGGCCTAAGGGTGGCAGTCCGTTGTAAATCCTACATGCTAGAATAACACACGGAGCAGACATGCCTCTGTAAGGCACCCAAAGAGTGAGTCTGAATGAAACAGATATGTCCTGTGTGGGTATATTTCAGGATGTCACAGCAACGACTAAATAGATAAATTGTTAATAAATACATAAATCCATATCAAACATATAACTTATGAATGGTGAAACGAGCCCCTGTGTCTAGCCATCTGTGCTGCGGCCTATAGGACGGGGGTTTGGGGCCAGGGCACACCTGCGTAAAGGTTACCTGGAGAGCGGGACGGCCCTGAACAGGGGGCCAGATGAGATGGCCCAGCCAGATTAGCTTCAAACATTCAGACAGTGCAGAGAGGAGGCTATGATCACCAGCAGACGACAGACAGAGGGGACAGAGAGAAAAAAGGTGGACTGAGAGAGAAAGGGAAAGAGAGGGGGAGACGGAGTGAGAGAGTCCTGGTGTAATTTCTCTCTTGTGTAATTGTTGTGTTTGATTTGTTTTACCTCTATATTGTATGTTTAAATTGAAATCAGTGAAAAGGGATGGGGGGAGGAGGAGAGAACGACAGAGTGCGATGGACAGAGAGAGAGAGAGAATGAGAATGCGGAAGTGAAACGCACAAAGTGAGAAGTGCTGTGTTAAACATGGCTTCGCCAAAATGTGTTAAAGCTCATCATCACACTCATCCTCAGAGATGGCAAAAGTACTCACTTCCCGTTCTCAAATAGAAGTACAAATACTTGTGTTAAAAATATTCTGGTAAAAGTAAAAGTACTGATTTAACTACTTTATTCAAGTAAAAGTAACAAAGTACAGGCTTGGAAATTTAACTAAAGTATAAAAGTAAAAGCAGTCTCTCTTTTTAAATCTTTCCATAACCTGTTGGGCAATTTCTAGGCTTTCCCCCAACATTGCACTGCCTACTTCAGAGGGCAGCTTTGTGTTCTTTTGGCCTACTGTACCATCAAATGCTGGACATCTTTAGAAAGTTACTGTAAGATCCTATAGTTTCAAGGAAGCACTGGCACAGAGTTACAGAGCCTAGAATATTGTTTTTTCTTTCTGCCGGATAACAAGCATCTCTGAACTGACCACATTTCAGCCCTCTAGGTCACTTGATATGATTTTAGAAACACAACTGAGCCCTAGCACCAGGTCTTGCGAAGCTGTGTGCAAAAGCAGATCAATATAGAATGAAAAATGAGTACTTTAGACAATTATTTGCCAAGGTATGATCATGCGTATTGTAATGCCCTATGGAAACCGAAACTCCCCTTAGGACTTTTGGTTATATTACCCAAAATGCATACTAACAATAAAAGTTTGCATTTCTGAGGTTTCTTGTAGACTATTTGGATTGTATGTCAGGCTCTGATATAGAATGACTACACAAAATGGAATAATTACACAAAAGTCTCTTTTTTATGCATTTTCTTTGTTGGCTTCATGGGTGTGTATAAGATGGACTATACATCTGCACAACTAATATAGGATAAAACAACATGAATATTTAATTCCTATGGATTCCTGTGAATATTTCAAGACCAGGAATATAGTGGTAAAATAAGGCGGCAAGGTGGACTGCGCCATGTGGTATCAGATTTTTAGATGTTTGATGATGGTGGAGGCTATTGTTCAATGTTTCTAACAATACAAGTGGCATTAAGTGGTCCATAAAGTGATGATGAGTGTACATATTGTAATTGTGGATAATATAGTGTGATTTTTAAATGTTAACAGTTGTAATTGGTGAATACACTCTTTTGAGAGGTGGATAAACTGTGTTTACTTGCGTTTAGCCTCCTCTGCATCCCTGTTCAAGACCCAATGCTGCATCTACTTATAGATATAGGCTACACACTGCAGCTAGAAGTTAGGGAAACACCAAAAGCGAGGAGAGGACACTACTACGTGCTAACGTTAACGTTACTGCCATCAAGCTGCAATGATTTGCCACAAATGAATGCTGCGCAAATCTGTCAAGTCATCTTGTAGTGGTGCGTCAAGTGCAACTTATATTCCCATCCGCTAATACGCTACTGATGATGCGAAAAATAATACAGTATAACTCCACTGAAATTGTTTGAAACTAAAGTAACGAGCCAGTTTTGTAAAATGTAAGGAGTAGAAAGTACCGATATTCGTGTTAAAATGTAAGGAATAAAAGTAAAAAGTCGCCTCAAAAATAATAATGGTAAAATAATGTAAAAATATCTGAAAAAAGTATTTGTACTTCGTTACTTCCCATGCTCATCCTTATATATTCTCTACAAGATCTACAATATGTGAACTATCTTGACAGTCAAGTCTGCATCAACAGACAAAGTGTTTTTTGGTGACCTAAAAATGTCTATATTTGCATGTTTGGGTGTGTATGCGGGTGTGAGTGTGTGTGTGTGTGTGTGTGTGTGTGTGTGTGTGTGTGTGTGTCTGTACTCACTTGTGTGAAGTGCTTCACTAAGACAAGTCTGCAACATTAGACAAAGTATGCAACTCACAGATATTCAACTGCATCCTCATTAGTCAGTGTCAATGTCTGTGTATGTGTGTATGTGTGTGTATGTGTGTGAAACGGAGTTGGTTGAGAGACACTGTTAACATAACCCATTGCTGTTTCTGTGCATAAGAGTAAGCTAAGAAAGAGGTACGCTGCATGACAGTTCATGTGCAATCCACCTGCTGCCTTGCTGCCAACTCTTCAGCTGCAGTCAGTTTATGTTCCGAAAGGCACAAAGTAGCCTATTGTATCAACAACACACAACACATGGGGGCCAAAAGCTTCTAATCAGTATCAGCCTAATGGGGCTACATGGCCACTGTGTTTCATTGGTGAGAGTTTTTTTTTTAATAATAATTCGTAATATTCATCCACAGGTAATACAATATCAGACTGCTGATGTAATACAAAGTATTAGAATATGTTACTCATATTGAGTAGAATAGCAGAATTCTTTACAAAACACCTTCTAGGGCATATATTCTGTGATCTGTCGTGGAATACATTTTAAAAGTCACCTTCCCAACATTGTCATTAGGGGAACTATGCATACTCTACCTCGATTACACAGTCAGTTCTCTTCATTATGTTCTGTTATTTGTTTCAATTCCTTTATGAACAATTAGTCAAAAGGTCAGTCTTGTGATGTTTCCTTACAGGGATATTCAACCATTTGGAGTCAAACAATTGATTTTTACCTTTCTCCAGTTAATCCAGCCATTCTGTGAGTCTGGTGTGGCAAGTGGTAGGTTAGCTCTCAAATAGTAATGTCGACTACGCCATCTGAGGCCCTGCCCCTCAGAATATTCAATCAATTGGACTAACTTAGTACATGAAGCCCAACCAGGCAACACAGGTTCGTGGTCACAGAAAACCAGAGGCGTGGTTCCAAAAATAGTGTCTTTATTAACAAATATTAAAAACATATAGGGAGTGAGTTCTCTCCAGACAGTCAGACTTTTTGCCACTAAGGCACTGACACAAACGGCCTACAAGGCCTGGACACACACACATACACCAGAATGAGCTCATCAGAGTACTGGCTGAGGAGGGATGGGAGGAGCCAGGAACAGGGCTGGAGCTTACCCAGGGCTGGAGAGCATATCAGGGAGAGGGTCTACAGACACACCACACGTGAATATGTCAATAGCAAATACTCAAAATGCACCACAGCAGGAAAAGTGAAGGGACGCCACCACCTCGAGATAGTCCGCCACCCCAGTTGGCCTGCAGCTCCTGTCCGGCACGAGAGGAGAATCAAAGGAGCCAATACTCCTAATACGCACAATGCACAGTATATGCACAGTATAGGCAGGTGAACATCGTATCTTTATACAGTAGTTAAGGTCTACTGGACGAGAGCTTCCGTCGGTATACAGTTCTTCTCCCGTGTGAAAGTTTAAAATGTATACAAACATACAATAAACAAAACATGTAAAATCGACCATCACAACTTAGGTCAAAACAAAACAAAACAAAACAAAACAGCAGCGTTCGGAACTTGAACCAAGATGCCTTGATGTTGCCGCTCCTTGTGTTACCGCAAGCTCTGCTTCACGAAAAAGATACAATTAAAAACCCACGCAAGCTACATATTATTTTGAAGACTGTTAAAATTACATACCAATCAGCTGAGGTCGGCTATGAGGCCCATGTTCAGCAGCCGACAGCAAATCCTAAAACCCCCAAAGTTTGTGTTAGCTATACTAGCCTACAACATTTAGGAAACGTTACTACTCACGCAATGCCACGATAACCTACTATACCAGGAATGTCACTGGATGCATGCAGTGAGCAGGAGGCCAAAAGAGCACAAGGGATCCCGCGGTGAAGGCAGGAGTCAGGTGGACAACCAACAGTATGCAGCTGTGACGTCAGCCTTCAAATTAAAAGTTACAATTTAAGTAGCCACTTCCCTACGCTAATTGGCTCACCTCCGAATGCAAAGAGCCACTCGCAATGGCACTACTGGGTTAAGCAAGGGGCGTGGACCTTGTCCTGTTACATTCTACCCCGGCTTCTTGAATCGTCGACCCGACGATTGATTGTCAAACCTCTACAGAGGTGAGGTACCAGGAACCATGAGGGCCTCCACACTAGACCCCGCTAATGGGCCCCACCTTTACGGTGGCCCATGACCCAAAGGTCTGCAGGTGAGGAGGCACTGCAGGTAGCCAGACTCTCCCAAAACATACTCTACGGCTGGTCTGTAGGCCGATATGCCGTGACTGACAGGGGCCAGGGGGGGGGCTTTACACCCAGACCCCGCTAATGGGACTCACCACACTGGGATCCCATGACCCGAAGGTCCCTCTCGGGAGGAGCCACCCTGGTTACCCTTAATGCACAAAACACATAACACGCGGGTGGTCAGTAGGCCGAAACACTGCGACACACAGAGGCCAGGTGAGGATCTTCCCAGACCCCGCTAATGGGTCCACAGCCCATGCCCCGAAGGTCCACCTAGGGAGAGGCCACTCCTGGTCGACCTGTACACAAAACACATAACGACACGCGGGTGGTCAGTAGGCCGAAACCCCGCGACACACAGAGGCCAGGTGAGGATCTTCCCAGACCCCGCTAATGGGTCCACAGCCCATGCCCCGAAGGTCCACCTAGGGAGAGGCCACTCCTGGTCGACCTGTACACAAAACACATAACGACACGCGGGTGGTCAGTAGGCCGAAACCCCGCGACACACAGAGGCCAGGTGAGGATCTTCCCAGACCCCGCTAATGGGTCCACAGCCCATGCCCCGAAGGTCCCCAAAGGGAGAAGCCGCTCCTGGTTGTTCTGCACACAACACAACATAAGTAGCAGCAGTCAATGCTGCAGACAAGGGGGTGGGGGGTTAAAAGAGATGCAACCTTTGTTGGCCATGCGCCCAACACAAGCTTGCCTGACTCCTCATTGGTCCAACGAACAGCTGCTGTTTTTTCTTGAGAAAAAAAGATAAACAAAAACCAAATCAAACAAAGCACAGACAAGAAACAAAAGACAGAAAAACACTGGAACACACGTCTCTGGCTTTGCCATGTGATCCTCTGCCGACTACGCCAAATGTGGCAAGTGGTAGGTTAGCTCTCAAATAGTAATGTCGACTACGCCATCTGAGGCCCTGCCCCTCAGAATATTCAATCAATTGGACTAACTTAGTACATGAAGCCCAACCAGGCAACACAGGTTCGTGGTCACAGAAAACCAGAGGCGTGGTTCCAAAAATAGTGTCTTTATTAACAAATATTAAAAACATATAGGGAGTGAGTTCTCTCCAGACAGTCAGACTTTTTGCCACTAAGGCACTGACACAAACGGCCTACAAGGCCTGGACACACACACATACACCAGAATGAGCTCATCAGAGTACTGGCTGAGGAGGGATGGGAGGAGCCAGGAACAGGGCTGGAGCTTACCCAGGGCTGGAGAGCATATCAGGGAGAGGGTCTACAGACACACCACACGTGAATATGTCAATAGCAAATACTCAAAATGCACCACAGCAGGAAAAGTGAAGGGACGCCACCACCTCGAGATAGTCCGCCACCCCAGTTGGCCTGCAGCTCCTGTCCGGCACGAGAGGAGAATCAAAGGAGCCAATACTCCTAATACGCACAATGCACAGTATATGCACAGTATAGGCAGGTGAACATCGTATCTTTATACAGTAGTTAAGGTCTACTGGACGAGAGCTTCCGTCGGTATACAGTTCTTCTCCCGTGTGAAAGTTTAAAATGTATACAAACATACAATAAACAAAACATGTAAAATCGACCATCACAACTTAGGTCAAAACAAAACAAAACAAAACAAAACAGCAGCGTTCGGAACTTGAACCAAGATGCCTTGATGTTGCCGCTCCTTGTGTTACCGCAAGCTCTGCTTCACGAAAAAGATACAATTAAAAACCCACGCAAGCTACATATTATTTTGAAGACTGTTAAAATTACATACCAATCAGCTGAGGTCGGCTATGAGGCCCATGTTCAGCAGCCGACAGCAAATCCTAAAACCCCCAAAGTTTGTGTTAGCTATACTAGCCTACAACATTTAGGAAACGTTACTACTCACGCAATGCCACGATAACCTACCAGGAATGTCACTGGATGCATGCAGTGAGCAGGAGGCCAAAAGAGCACAAGGGATCCCGCGGTGAAGGCAGGAGTCAGGTGGACAACCAACAGTATGCAGCTGTGACGTCAGCCTTCAAATTAAAAGTTACAATTTAAGTAGCCACTTCCCTACGCTAATTGGCTCACCTCCGAATGCAAAGAGCCACTCGCAATGGCACTACTGGGTTAAGCAAGGGGCGTGGACCTTGTCCTGTTACACTGGCGATACCACTTTTAGCTGCAGCCTAGCATAGATCATTGAATCGGATTAGACCATTAGCATCTCACCTGAGAGCATCACACTTAAATGTGACTTAAAAGATTTCCGGTAATTTTCCTATTTAAAACTTGTCTCTTCTCAAGTTAGAAAGTACGGAGCCCTCCGGGTGACATGGGAAAAAAAAAACATGGGTTAAAAAGTAATGGGGAAAAAAAACATGAAGAAGATAAAAAAACGATGCACTTTTGCGGGATCTCATTGCGGGATCTCGCAAAGTTTTGCGAGATCTCGCAAAACTTATTTTCTACTTTTGGAACTTGCTGGGCTTCCTACTTGACCCCAATAGGCCCACAAACCACTACCGCCAGATGGCAATTGTATCATGATACTATGATTGCTCTATCACTGTTACGTGTTGTGGGTTTTCTGGACACATTACATAGGCCTATGAAAACGGGAGGGAGAGGGAGACACCTGCGTGCAGACACGCACACACAGCAGGCTACAATAAATTGCCTAACAGACAGCAGCCTAATTTCGAGGTATCACTAATAGCCTACCTATTAAATAAATGGGTAACACTCCATAATAAGGTGCCATAATAAATAGCAAACTAGTAATTACCTAACCCTTTGTTAATTGTTACTAAAATATCTATTTGGCACAAGTTAATAGTTTTTTCATCATTAATTAAATATTAGTTGTTTGCATAAAATCTGTATGTTAATGTTTTAACAAATCTATTAACTAATATTGTATTAATATATGTTAATAGTTAACTAAATATATGTTTGCCACTAATTAACAGTTATTTCTTACATCATTTAAATGTTAAATGTTTATTTATTATTATTTACAAACTATATGCTAATATAAAAGTTAATGACATATCATTATTTATCTAGCTTTTATGATTAGCTTTGTTGAGAATTTATGGAATTTATGGTTTATGGCTTTATGGTCTTGTGGGGTGCATACGGCACCCTACTGCCAGTGGTTGGTTGTGTGAGAGTTTGCGCTCCTCTTCTTCCACTTCATCCTTATTGGATACCACTGTGGTTGGCTGTCCTGTAATTGGTGACTCTCTGTCTAGTCTTTGAAAGTAGTGTACTCTTTGCCTTTGGAAGTACTATTTGGTTGCTGCTTGGATTTGATGAAATTCAGGGGAGGGGTGTAACAGAGTTAGAAATGTAGTTTAGTTTTTGTATGTGATGTAATTAAGCAGCTTTATTGATATTGGTGTTTTGGAGCCCCCTTTGGAGAAACGCTATACTGCAGTTCTGCTGCGTTTTGTCCTTGTATTGTTGCCATAGCCGATCAGAAGCGGTATGCTTTGCATTGGGTAGGTTGACTGTATAAAGCACTCCCCACTTTTGTAACTGTGAAATGTTGTTTAAGTTGAAAACTTTGATATACCACGTGTATTATGTTACTTTACATGTATTTTTAAGATTTGGGTGCAATTCTAGCGACTTAGAGAACGTTTATTAATGTTTTCATTATGACCACGAGTTCATACACACTGAGTCTAACGTGACTAGCTGTAAACTCCGCTTGCAACTTTCCATGCATTCAGTGTAGTTAAGCAGTTCAGCTTAGTGTGCATGGAAAGTGCAATTCAGTCTAGCAGGAAATGAATGTACATTTAGTTTAGCATTATGTTTATGCATTACCTCCGTATGGTCTACGTCTGTGAGTGTTTAGGGAGTCTCAGAATATTAATAAACTGTCGTTCTGTGCACCTGAACATTCTATGTCTCCCTGATGGTATAGGAATGATGCATGTAATATAGCCCATTCAACTACTTGTTGTTTTGTTTTAACTTTTCCTAAAAGAATAAATGTGATAAGCCAGTTTTGGTCTCAGTCCCTTCACCATCTGACTATAGTTATATATTACTAATATATTAATAAAGCTTAACCAACTTTATTATAAGGGTCCCCCATACTGATAGTTATATATTACTAATATATGAATTAAGCTTAACGAACTTTATTATAAGGGGCTCCACACTGATAGCTATATACTACTAATATATTAATAAAGCTTAACCAACTTTATTATAAGGGTCCCCCATACTGATAGTAATATATTACTAATATATTAATTAAGCTTAACCAACTTTATTATAAGGGACCCCACGCTTATAGCTATATACCACTAATATATTAATTAAGCTTAGCCAACTTTATTGCAAGCGGTTCCGGCGCTGACAACAGTGGCAACATGTCAAGGTAGCTCCATGTTTTTTTCTTGAATTTCCCCTTGGGGATCAATAAAGTATCTATCTATCTATCTATTGTAAGGGTCTTATGGGATAGGCGGAAGCACAGTTTAATAACAATTAGTTAAATAATAATATGTCATTAACTTTTCTATTAACATATAGTTTTTAAATAAACATTAAACATTTAAATGATGTAAAATATAACTGTTAATTAGTGCCAAAAATACATTTAGTTAACTATTAACACATATTAATGCAATATTAGTTAATAGATTTGCTAAAGCATTAACATACAGTTTTTATGCAAACAACTAATATTTAATTAATGATGAAAAAACTATTAACTTGTACCAAATAGATATGTTAGTAACAATTAACAAAGGGTTAGGTAATTACTAGTTTGCTATTTATTATGGCACCTTATTATGGAGTGTTACCAATAAATGTAAAGGACACAGAACTGTAAGCTCAAATTCAAAAACGTTTGAAGTCTACCCAAAGATATGCAAAGGGAATATATATAAATTGTGTTGCATATAGCCAGCTTAATTAATGTCAATTTAAAGATTATGATTAGCAGTTTCTATGCCTTTTTCCATTGATAGTTACAGGAAGCCACATTGTTGTTTAAACTATTGTTGCTTCTAGCCCACGTTACCTCCAGTTTCACTTGCTGCAGGGACGCACACATCGCATGAGCGATCATAAGCTTTCTATCTCCGATGTAGAACTCAAATGTGTCTTGACGCCGCCGTTTGTAAGATCAGATCAAATAAGACGTTCTAAATGGAACGCGATGTAATTAAGCTGTTCCTTTCCAAGCGTCTTGGAGACGTACTGTATGTGTGCTGACTGGGCTATGTCTATATAGTTGATGACACCAAATGAATAAGTATGCTGCAAATGAGCAGACGTGTGAAGCACCGGCCATAACTTAATTTCGCGGCTACGTGGAGCAGTAGTAGGTTAATTGTTGAGGAGGCCCATAGTTTGAGAAAAGCTGCAGATCATAGGCAGAGAAAGCATAATGCTCTGAGAACAGTAGCCAAAGGTTTTCCTGCAGAAACAGGTGCCTTGGTGCACGCACCCCGCTTTCACTTTGACTCCCTGCATTGTGACAAAAACTGTCAGTCAGACAGTGAATTTTGGTTTACTAAATTAGCATAATGCGGTAACAATTATCATTTCAATTCTATCTGAAATCTGCTCACTGCAGACGTTACAATGCAGACCTAAGCAGCAGCATAGCCTTGAAAGACGTACACTTTGAATTTGATCAGAGCGGCTCTGGTTCTTCACCTAACTTGATGTGATTGGCTGGATGACCGTTCAATCAAATCAACAGACCTATTTGTGTCTCTGTGTGTGCGTTATAGATATGGTTCCAACTCTTTACGGGAGCGTTTATTTCCATATTTTACTTTCAATTTAATCTGACAAAAAGTGTGGGGGATAGATTCGTGTTCCAGCAAAACTGTGTACGTTATAACACCCACATCCCCCACGCTTGCTACGCGCCTGGACTGTGTGTGCGTGTCTGCACGCAGGTGTCTCCCTCTCCCTCCCGTGTCATAGGCCTATGTAAATGTGTCCAGAAAACCCACAAAACGCAACAGTGATATAGCAATCATAGTATCATGATATGATTGCCATCTGGCGGTAGTGGTTTGTGGGCCTATTGGGGTCAAGTAGGAAGCCCAGCAAGTTCCAAAAGTAGAAAAAAAGTTTTGCGAGATCCCGCAAAACTTTTGCGGGGTCTCGCAAAAGTTTTGCGAGATCTCGCAAAACTTTTTGCGAGATCTCGCAAAACTTTGCGAGATCCCGCAATGATATCCCGCAAAAGTGCATCGTTTTTTTTTTCTTCTTCATGTTTTTTTTCCCCATTACTTTTTTTTTTTTTTTTTTAACCCATGTTTTTTTACCCCATGTCACCCGGAGGGCTCCGTAAGAAAGTGTAATAAGACGAACCGAAAATTAAACGTGGTGATTTTCTAGGCTGACATTGCGAACGTACCATGGGCGTACCATGGGCGCAGAAGCACAATGATACTGTATCACGCAGCACCTGAAAATAGTTCCGTAGGCTGTAACTTCTAGCAACAAGTTTGAGCTGCAGCAGATTATTACACCAGACAGAAAATCAGCACGTTTCACAAATTTTAAATAGGAAAATTACTGGAAATCTTAGCAGGCGAGATGCTAATGGTCTAATCCGATTCAATGATCTATGCTAGGCTGGAGCTAAAAGTGTAATCGCCAGACTCACAGAACGACTGGATGAACTGAAGAAAGGTAAAAATCAATTGTTTAACTTAAGGGGAGGTGGAATATGAGCGTAATTCCCCAAATGGTAGAATATCCCTTTAAATATGAATGGTATTCAATGCACATACTGGATTTTTTGTAACACTTTACTTGCAGGGTGAGTGCATAACACATTTATAACAATAAGTGGACTATTTATTTGGACTTATTGCATAGCAATGTGACCAATGTGACTCTTTGTATGAATGTGGATTCATGCTTTATAAAGCAGTATTGAATGCATTATGAAGAATTAATGTAAAGTGTTATTTAGTGTTATGCACTACTAACCCGTCAAATAAAGGGGTACCGACTTCTCTAATAGCAGAAGGGGGAAAGATTAGTGTACCAGATGGGAGAACATGTTTGCTAATGAGTAGACGAGTTCTTGGCTGTCATGCCTTTTTGTGTGCAAAATCATGAGGAAGTTCATTTATCTGTGTCAGAAAAACGGGAAATAGGCAAAAGGCTAAAAACTGCATCGAACCACATATGCTGTGCTGCACTGACTTATCGCTGAAATTGTTATCTTGTGCAGGATTTGTCACTGGGGACATTTCAGTGAATGTGTGTGATTTGACAGCAGAAATGTAGGAGGGAAGTGTTTTTTGAAGTGAAATACATCTTAATGTTTAATGGACATACTGTTGCTGGACTAATCGTTTCTCAGAAAAATGTTACTTAAAGTTATTTACTAGTCGTATGTCCTATTTTGGTGCATCTTTTTGTGTATGTGTGTGTGTGCATGTGTCTCCCTGTCTTAGTATGTTACAAAAAATGGTAACACTGTATCAACATAAGAGTGACGCATGAACCCTAACCCTAATCTTAACATCTAACCCTAACCCTAAACCTAACCCTAATCCTAACCCTAACTTGTTGACAAAAACTGAATGTCGCTTAATAACAGAAGTGTTATGTCATAAACGTGTATGACTTGTTCATGACAAGTTCATGACAGTGTCATGTCATTCTTTTGTCAATACTGTCAAGTAAAGTGTAACCCAAATATTTGACATCTATAAGATAATTCAGGGAGGGGCATTCTGATTCCAAGGAAGCTTAGATGTGTGCTATGATTTTTTTTATTTTAAACTCATGAGTCTATAAACAAACAGAGAGAGAGAGATAGAGATACAATAACTTATAATATGTTTTATTATTTAGAAAACATTTACATCATGCATCAGATGTTTGAGGGGGCCCCAATAACAAATTTCACCCAAAGGGCACCCAAATAGCCTGCAGCGGCCCTGCACGCCACAATATAATTGCAATAAAGTATTCAAGCTATTACATACATATGCAGGTTTTTACTAAATTGTGGAGCACATTCAGATGGGAAAAATAATGAGCTGAATGAGCTGTGAATAGTAGGCTGTAATTTCATATGACCATACACAGGTGCAGTCTCACACAGATCTCACATGCAGGACAGAGACATTATTTTACAGTATTCCCTTTAACACTTTAACAGATCTCAAATATTATTTCTGCTCTGAATATAACCATCAGCCAGACAGAGAGATCATGCCGTGTGAGGAAATGTGAAGAACCACGTTGGGAGGGAAACAGGGGAACTTCACTGAGTACATCTGGCTGTGAATTTTGCCAACGGTGTTTGTATTTTGACTAAGAGTATTTCACTCCAGCGTAAAGAGTTTCCTCTTGTGGCTGAGTTGTGTTCTCCTTCTTTCTCTTCTGCTGTTCACCTCTCTTAGCAAAGTGTAAAGGAGCATAGTTCAGAGTCTCATCATCCTATGGGGCAAAGACCATAGAAATATGATGTAAAACCTCACACAAAACACTACAATATGTTATGCTGTTATGTCTAAAATGCACCATGATGAAAATTGCAGCCATTTACATAAAAGTGTTTTTTAATGCCTTTCTAATAAAATGAATTACTCAGTACCTGGCAGGCATTTTGAGTTGACAGATTTGTGTCTTGTTGCACCTGACAAGCTTTCTCTGTGAAAAATGAAGAAGAGAGAGAATAAAAACGTATAAGATAAACTTATAATGTATAGACGTGTATGGATTTGTACATTTCATAAAGTACCGTAAGCGTTTCTAAGTGATTTCTAACCCTTTAAAACATTTTGTCACATTGACAATCACAACAGCTTTGTCACCTCACGTTTTGCATTCTGTGAGTACGCACTGAAAAAATAGATCTGGCGATACCGGCCTGCCTCTGTTAACAGAAAAAAGTAGAGCAAGTCTGTCCCCCGAACAATAACAAAACCAGCCAATAACCAAAACATGAGCATAGGAGTTTTGTGGAAGGGGAGTTTGGGGACGGGAGGAGTGAGCCAGCAGACTGGTGTTTGGTTTGGTGTTTGGTATCAACAAACGTGACATCAGCCAGAAACGCTTACGATACCTTTAAAGAAGTGGTGTTGATTGATCAATATGTTGAGATTTTGCTTTATCATTTTGATTTCAGTGACTACCTCTGCAGTGCTTGCACACTCGTCTCTTGTAGCTCAGACATCCCAGAAACACAATCAGAGCGACACACAGGCCCAGAGAGCCGCCGAGAGCCTTGAGAAGTTTCAGATCTTCTGGGCACCCAGGACATGTAGAGTTTTTCTTAATTTGGGAATCATTCGTGGTTGGAACTCCTGATGTGGAAACAATGGGTGAAGTGTTTTCTGTATGTAGAGATGACCCAGTTAGTGTATTGCACTTCTGACACACACACACACACACACACACTCACACACACACACACACACACACACTTGTGCTGATGAAATTCTATTTTTGCAGAGAGTAATTTGAAGGCAGAGATAGGGCAACTTATCATACATATTTACATATTTAAGATGAATATGTCTTTTAGGCTACAGTAAACACAAAATGGACTTTCACTCTAAGTGAGCTGTGTTGCTTTTCCTTGGCACAAAATGGTGTTTAAATGGAAGTTTGGGAGGAGTATGGCAAAATGTATCAAGCATACAACGTCACTCTTATAAGATAATTTATTCCCAGCCAAGGGTTTGAACCAGTTCATGGAACAAAAACGAAAATCAGAAACAATTGATAAAACAATTGATGAAACTAGAACTGTGAACTGTCTCTATAAAGTTAACCTTAACCAACTGTTATAGCTTAGAACATGGAGCTAGCTAGTGATTTTCAACATTAGTTCTAGTTATATGATAGACTCAAACATTAATTATGTTGATGTCTAAGACCAACATTAATAGAGTACCCAGCACAATATTTCCGTCACACTCACCTTTCACCACCAGTACAGCCACATTTGTGATGTTTGTTCCTGTCGATAGGCTCCTCACACAGCAGTATGTCCCTGAATCTGATGGCTGAACATTTGTAATGTTTAAGCTGAAAGTGTCTATTGTTCTATGTAGCTTGAAATGTTCATTGCTACCATTAATCTTGTACTTTCCTGTTCCTTCTGCTGCTGCATGTCCTATATTTTCAACCCCCTTTTCACTTGCCCTATTCCACGTTAGGTCATACCATTCATCCGATTTATTAGTCAAACACTTCAGGTGGATGTTACTCCCAGGCTCATGTGTAAAGACCTCCAATGGAGTAGCAGCCTCTGCCATTCCTGGAAACAGACACAAACACACAGATTCTTCTTGTACACACTCGTTTTTACTCAAAGGAATGTACACCACAGGAGAGGAAGTTATTAGCATGCTCCCTAGATCAGTATTGTTCGTGTGTAATAACTGCTGCACCGAGGCAGCGGCACAGGTGAATGTATTTATCGATTTATCGTGTATTAACGATAATAATACACACATCAACAAGTTCTGGCATAGAGACATGAGCAGGTCTGTTTTATCTAAATATTTACTCTGCTAACGAGGATAAGACCACAATAAAACAGCCACCTCATATTCTGTGATAATTGAACTATGTTGAATGCCCATAAAAAGTAATTATATATTTTCATATATCTTGCCCATGATGCCCATTACATAATATAAAATGACCTCTATTTCATCTTGTTCAAATATCTTCTTTCTGTCAGTCACATGTTCATAGAATTCCACATGTAGATTTTAATTCTTAAGAGTACTTACCCAGTGTCAAGACAAGGGCTGCCACCACAAACAGCACATCCATCTTGCTCTGGAACCTCCGAGCTGAACATAATTACTGAGACAAGCTTCGCCTTTTATGCCATATTTTGCAAACTGTGATGGCCTTCATGAGGAAGTATGAGAGTAGCTCACACCCCTTCACTTTGCTCTCTTAATATAGACATTAGGAAGCCATATCACACAAATAACAATAACAGAAAGAGTGGTTGAGTGTTTCTCATGAACACATTCTTAGCTTCTTAAATCTGCGGATCACATTTGGAGGTTTGGCTGGTTTGTATAATTAGGAAGAGACACATGGCTGACAAGTTCCCTTTCCCCTTTGTCAGGAAATGTAAAAAAAAAATGTATTCCCCATTCACACACACACACACACACACACACACACACACACACACACATACGCACACACGCGTGATTTTCTGGAAAAGGGCCTTTCTCTGTGCTCCAACTTTGTGTTGCTGTTGTTTAGGTTTTTTATATATTTTAAGATGTGTATGAAGACTCTGTAACATTGCTGGATGTTTTACTTTGACTTTTATAATAGCTAAGATGAAAGCTATGAAAATCATAGGCTATTTTTATATATTTTTTAGGAATACCCTCACTAACTTGCTCAGATATCAGTATTTAATGACAGCATTTCCATTTATATTAGGTATACGTAAAGTTACACTTATTGGTAATTCAATCTCAGTATATGTCATTGTTAATAGTTTACTCTGCTAGTGAAGCTACAGTAGCAGGAGTGGGCGGTGGTGCCTCCATACTGCTGCCCACTATTAGCCTACAGTCCACATTGTTAGTCATTATGTTGGTTGGGCATTATCTCACAATGACTGGGAGCTTTCAATGGGACTTTTAGGATGTTTTCACATATAGTATCTTTTAAAAGAAGCAAACTCAATCCACTAAAGGGGAGCTAGAAAGTGGAAAGTGTAGAAAGTGGCTAATTTGAAAGAGGACTCAGATCTCAGAGGGTCTCAGAATTCTGATCTGAAGTTATTGCAAATATCCTCTTGAACTGTCAGTCAACACGCCAGCCAATCACACTGTCTAATTCAGTGGTAGGCCCTCCCCACCTGGTTACTGTTGCTATGTCAAACTTTAGCTCACTTCCAAAATGATAAGTGAACAGCAGCTCTTAACTGCTGTCTCTCGTAGGCCCTAGCCTATATTGTCCACATGCAAGAAGAATTCGACAGAGAGATAATAGCCTACTGTAGCAGATCATGAAAAATGGTGAGCAATTTAATCCTAAATTCACTCATTTCTACATGGTCAGTTAGGCTACCAATAGGACGAAAATATATTCAGCCTAAAGTTAATGTTAGAAACAAAGATTCTAGAGCGGAGCTTTTGTTTTATTTTAAAAAAAAATAATAAACAACATGCCTTCTCTTTTGGCAATGGCAAGTGAAGTAGGACAAAATAGGCTAGCTTACAATGCAAAATGTGAAAGAGAACCCAGGGCCATAGTTGTTCACAATGCCCAGATAATGCAAACCGTGCCGCGGACTTCCAAGTGAACCATGCTGAGACTACATCCCGAGGTGGTCTCAGTTCGGTTCGCGTTAGGGGTCTGAGGGTGTTTTCACATAAGAGTCCTTTAAGAACCAAACTCAGTCCACAAAAAGGGGACCAGAAAGAGGACCAAAACAAAAGGGTCTCATTCATTTTGTATTCATATTGTAAGTTAATTTGAAAGAGGACTCAGATCTCTTTCTGGTGCACAGCTCTGATGGGGCCTGAGTTTTCTTCATGTTCACACTATAAGCTAGCCTACCTTCTCTGCGGGTCTCAGACCTGCTTTCGATTATGGGCTTTGTAGGCTAGTTGCTACGGAGCCCCTAACGGGACATGAGCAAAAGTTTAGTTTAGTTTCATGTGCTCACGTGAAACTTTCATGTGCTCACATGAAACTTTCATGTGCGCACGTGAAAGTTTCATGTGCTCACGTGAAACTTTCATGTACGCACATGAAAGTTTCACGTGAAAAGGTTTTGCGTGCGCACACGAAACTTTCATGTGCTCATGTGAAACTTTCATGTGCGCACATGAAAGTTTCACGTGCGCACATGAAAGTTTCACGTGCGCACATGAAAGTTTCACGTGCGCACATGAAAGTTTCAGGTGAGCACATGAAACTTTCAGGTGAGCACATGAAACTAAACTTTAGATTTTTTTTTGCTCATGTCCCCTTAGGGGCTCCGTAAGTTGCTCTGGGTTAGTTGTGTATTTTTTATCATCATTTATTATCAGGCTGAAATACCATAATTATCATAACCCATAATTGGTGTGGTGATTTTGTTTCATTTTTTTTCTGAAATACAAATTATAATATATTTTCAGAATGAATTTGGATCTAAAGTTATTGCAAAGATCCTCTTGAACTGTCAGTCAACAGACCAGCCAATTACACTTTGCAAAATGTGAAAGAGAACTCTGGGCGATTTGTGTTCACAATGCACAGATAATGCGAACCGTGCCGCGGACTTCAAAGCGAACCGCGCCGAGAGCTATATTCTTTTCTGGTGTGAAAAGAATGGTCTGTGCTTTACATGTTGTAAACAAGTTGTTTTCATTTTATTTACGTAAACCATAGAGAAGTCTCATAAAGTTTACAGATATTTTCTTCCAGTTATTACACATATCATAGATGTTCTTCTTACACATTCATATCTATTTTCCATTCCTACTTTATATGCATGAACACATTTTATAGCCAGACAAAAGGAGAAAAGTTAAATGTCCAGCATATTGGAATAATTTTACATCAAAACTGTTGATTCATTAAAAATGCTTATAGGTGCAAATCTAACAAGGTGTCTGGTTGATGCCCAAAAGCGGTTTAGTTGCACTGCGTATGTTGGACTCTTCTTGTTTATTGATTCCCATGTCAGACAGTTTTTGTTAAATGCCTGTGTCCTCCTCCTGTGGAAAAAAAGACATGAATACTGTGCTTTATATACAGAACTTTATCTGTCACTATCCCAAGATTCATGCACTGTTTCTGTACCTGACCGTCATTCTGCACCAGAGTCACACCTCGCTGGAGTTTTTCTATAGGAAACACACTGGTGTAAATATCAACTTAAATGCTTTGTCTGCCTTAATTGCATTTCAGTTCACTAGTATAACATGAGTGCAGCTATTACTGCTTTTCCTACCAGTTCCTCTCATATGGGTAATGTAGGCCAGGACTGCAATCACAGCCACACACAGGAGCAGAGCTCGGCCCAGACTCAGGACCACAGTGACCAGATCCTCACAATCCTTCGGCTGAGGTTTCTCTGAGCTCCCGGAAAGGTGAGGAAAACTGGAAAGGTAAAAGGAAGGAGTGAAAATGTTGACAAGAGGTTTTTCTAGAAATTACGCAAACCTTTTCTGTACATATATAAACTTTTTATTTGATTAATATCTCATGGAAAATAAATTTGCTTTGCTTTTCCATATCTCACACAGACCCAGAAGACTCTGATCTGTGCATATCACATAGTATCATAGTGGTTGTAGTACCTGGTGGGTGAAGTGGACAGGTTGTTTTCTGTAAATAAATAGGGATTACCAAATTATTGTAATATTGTGCTCCTAACAGACACACACACACACACACACACACACACACACACACACAGACAGACACTGCTGGCATTGCTAACGCATTTGGTGAGGTCAGTTCCATTGATTACAGTGGAAGCTTATTGTTGCAGAGTACGTTCCACAAATAGAACATTTTAGTTACGTGTCCGATGTAGCATCCCTGTAAGAACAGATGCAGACTAAAATCATCATCTAATTTTTCTTTTCAGGTGTCATTTTCACTATTTTAAATGTAAAATTAGCTCATTTTCCAGGTAATTTCCGTCACACTCACCTTTCACCACCAGTACAGCCACATTTAGGATGTTTGTTCCTGTCTGTAGGCTCCTCACACAGCAGTATGTCCCTGAATCTGATGGCTGAACATTTGTAATGTTTAAGCTGAAAGTGTCTATTGTTCTATGTAGCTTGAAATGTTCATTGCTACCATTAATCTTGTACTTTCCTGTTCCTTCTGCTGCTGCATGTCCTATATTTTCAACCCCCTTTTCACTTGCCCTATTCCACGTTAGGTCATTCCATTCATCCGATTTATTAGTCAAACACTTCAGGTGGATGTTACTCCCAGGCTCATGTGTAAAGACCTCCAATGGAGTAGCAGCCTCTGCCATTCCTGGAAACAGACACAAACACACAGATTCTTCTCGAGTACTAAACACATTTCTGCACAAACAGAGCTGTACCCAATATTCACATCTTCTTATTTAACTCATTTAAGGCTGTTTTTACTCAAAGGAATGTACAGTACAGGAGAGGAAGTTATTAGCATGCTCCCTAGATCAGTAGTGTGTGTTTGTAATAACTGCTGCGCCTTGGCAGAAGTGCAGGTGAACATATTTATTGGCAATAATATACACATCAACAGGTGCTCATGTGAAGAGATATGAGCAGGTCTGTTTTATCTTACAGTAATATATATTCTGCTAAAGAGGGTGCACCCACGGCAAATAAAACAGCCACATCATATTCTGTGATAATTTAACTATTTTGATTGCCCATAAAAATATTTAATGTATTTTCAAACAACTTTAAAATATGTCTTCCCGCAAAGCTTTGTTACTGTGAATGATGCCTGATATATGATATTTAAAAGACTTCTGTTTCATCGTGTCATATACCTTCAGTCTATCAGCCACGTACAGAATGCCACATATAGAATCTCATGTACTTACCCAGTGTCAAGACAAGGGCTGCCACCACAAACAGCACATCCATCTTGCTCTGGAACCGCTGAGCTGAAAATAATTACTGAGACAAGCTTCGCTTTTTATGCTATATTTTGCAAACTGTGATGGCCTTCATGAGGAAGTATGAGAGTAGCTCACACCCCTTCACTTTGCTCTGTCAATATAGACATTAGGAAGCCATATCACACAAATAACCAGTGTTAGAAAGGTTAATTTTAATAGTAGTTTTACTTTATCAAAGTAATGTAACTCATTACATTTAATTACGTTTTGATTACTTTTCTACATTTCTAATGAACATTACATACTGCAGTGTTGTCCTCAAAACAATATTGAACACTGACTGATGTCAAACCCTTCTAAAACCCTTCATTGCATGAATTAAGATGATAATAATATGAAATAACAGCCACCGCAAAGCCAGACTTCAGCACCTTTTTTGACTGTGAGTATGAAATCATTCTGAGGTCTTCTAAGACAGCATTCAGTTGCAGTGAGGTATAGAGGCATGTCCAAATCATATATTTTTTACAAAATTATACCTTCTAAGATACTTTATCTCCGTTTTGCTGAAATTTGAAGGCAGTGCACATGTGTCCTTCTTGCTGTCTTTAACCAAATATTCTTCAGAATGTCTCTGCTTCAACTCCCACTGATTAAAGGTACAGTCAGCGATTGCACAGTAAGTGACGTTTGTTTATATTTATTTAAATTTATTAGCAGACACATTTTTTTCCCAAAGCACAAAACATTATACTTTTACCGATATACCCAAATGACTGAATAAGCAGGTGGGTAATACTCTTGTAGGATTGTGTTCTCTGGGTTTGTTTAAGTGTGTATGTGTGTGTGCATATGTGCTGTCTCTGTCTGCCAATGAACAAACTTGAAATAGAACAATAGTCAAGTCAAGTCAAGTCACTTTTATTTATGTAGCACATTTTTGTATGCACAAAGTGCATGAGAATATATAGGGGCATGATAGTTAAATTACACTTCTTATACTTACACACACACACACACACACACACACACACACACACACACACACACACACACTCACACACTAGTCATCAGCAGCATCATCTCCCCTCAACCCCACCCCCCACCCCACCCTACTCACCATCACCTCTATACCTCCCCAACATTTTCTTTGACTTTTTCCCCAGTCCTCTGCACTCTAAATTGGCTCAGTGTAGGCGACTATGAACATCCTCCCCTCTTCCTCTCCCTTTGTTATCCTCTCTCTCTCTCTCTCTCTCTCTCTCTCTCATCATAATTAACACCTTGAAGGCCACAGTGTCTCAGCGTGCTTTTGGAAAAGGGGGGGTTTGGGAGTGGTGGGGGTTGGAGGAGTGGAGGGGTGGGAGTTAGTGGGTAATTGGGGAGAATAACGCTGGCCTTTGCCCTTAATCTGTCCATATTTTTGCAATGACAGTGAGCGGTGGTAGAGGTATTTCTGGTAGTGGTGGTGATGTTGGTGGGGTGGGGTGGGGGGGTCCCATCTGCTCAACAAGCTTAATGAGTGCTACTGTGTGACCACCCAGGGGGGTAACACAGACTAGAGCTCTTACCCTCCAAAGCAAACTTTAATGCTGACTCTACTGATGTCTGTGGAAGAGAGGAAGAGATGCATTCAAACGGTCCTGTGTGCTACAGGTGCCTATGCACTTGTGCCTACTGTATGCTGTTGTTCGATGCTGCATGCCTTACAAAATCGCCCTTGTATGTCACCCTTGTTCTGACACAGAAGCATCTGCTAAATTCCATAACCATAACCAAAAACCACAAACATAATGACCGCCGCTAGTTCTAGACCAGCGTGGTCATATAGGTTTGGTTTGTACTTTTCTTTTTCCAGTTGATTGATGACTTCTGGGACACTGAAACACTGGGTCACGTGAAACTTGGTTTCATTGCCCAAGGAATAGAAGCACACACACAAACACACACACATGCACACACTGTCATTGTACAGACACACACACAAACTGTCAGGCGCATACACACACACACACACACACACACACACACACATGCACTGCACTGACACAAATTGTAAAAATAGATGTACTGCACAAGTGATGCATAATATGTATCATACATCTACATGTATCTACAATGACAGAAGTGTATTATTATACAGATGTATATTTAGGACTCACCGTCACCAAAAAATACTTTGTCCGTCGTTGCAGACTTCTTTCAGTTAGTTTGTGACCTTGCAGAGAATGATGGTGAGTGTGGCTATAGAAAGAAACTTGTAAAAATGTAAATGCATATATAAACAAAAAAATGAGTTTGAATCATTGAGCAAAGGGGAGAGCATGCAAGAGTTGTGCTTTATCAGGAGTTCCATACAGTGGTTACATTATGTACTGCTATGTAGAACATGCAGTTATTTTTTAATACAAAATGTAAAACATTCAGTCCAACTCCAATTGGTGAGTGACGATGGTGAGTACAGTCGATGTTTTATCAGTGTTTTATTTCAAGCTGACATGAAGTGATCGTCGCGGTTTCTATATCCATTTTTGTCTTTTCACAGCAGCTTCCTCTTTCATGTTTCTTCTATAAGCCTCTCGTTTCATCTAATGTTTCCATCATTATGTCAATCGTCATGTCTTCCTGCTGTCGTTGTCTTTTTCCCCCTCCTCCCTTTCGCTCTGCCTCTCATCCCAACAGTGGTGAGAAATAAGAATTCTCAAGCTCTGTCCCCCTTCCAGTGTCTGACTGTGTCAGTGAGACTGAGTAGGAATGAGGTTGGATTTCTTGACACTAGAATCCCTCCAGTTTGTGTTAATAACAGAACAGCACTTTTTTTTTGACCCCAGACTCCAAGAAAAAGGGAGGGAGAAAAAAAAGAGTCCAAAATAGAGTGAGAAAATAGGGGGATAGGGGGGGAAAGGCAAAGTGAGTGGACCCAATGCCTGGCTAAGTATATATGCTTTTTTGATCCCGTGAGGGAAATTTGGTCTCTGCATTTAACCCAATCGGTGAATTAGTGAAACACAAACAGCACACAGTGAACACACAGTGAGGTGAAGCACACACTAATCCTGGCACAGTGAGCTGCCTGCTACAACGGCGGCGCTCGGGGAGCAGTGAGGGGTTAGGTGCCTTGCTCAAGGGCACTTCAGCCGCGGCCCACTGGTCGGGGCTCGGTTATATGGCGAGCCAAACAAATCAAAAGCCTGGCCAACACAGACACCACCCATTCAGTTGCACTTCGCGCTATTGAGTCCAGCTGCGCTAACCTAAGACCATCGCGCGCTGTCCAATGTTACAACTGCGCTATCGAGTTGGCCGACACCACCTATTCAATCTGCGCTAACATAACCAGAGACCATCGCGCGCTGTCCAACAACTGCGCTATCGAGTTGGCCAACACAGACACCGCCTAGTCAAGTTGAGCTAACCAGAGACCATCGCGCGCTGTCCAACAACTGCGCTATCGAGTTGGCCAACACAGACACCGCCTAGTCAAGTTGAGCTAACCAGAGACCATCGCGCGCTGTCCAACAACTGCGCTATCGAGTTGGCCAACACAGACACCGCCTAGTCAAGTTGCGCTATAACCATCTCGCGCTGCCTAAAATATCAATAACAGGATTGCAATGTTTTCAATGTGTGTAGAAAGTCACATGCTACAAAGTACATTCCCATCAAACTGATCACGACTCAGATATATATTTATTTAAACATGGGATTACTGGGAGATTACTGAAACGATAGGCTACGCTATTATTATCAATGAAAACAACTCATAATGAAGTGGGGCAATTCACAGCTTTTAATCTATAGCCCTGTTGTAGGATGTAGCAAAAGTGGGATATAGTGCGACTGCTTCCCCAAAACAAATGTGGATTTAATCGTTTGATATGTGGATAATGTCGTGGAAATTATCCACTTCCCGAAACCTCCAATCCAACTAGCACTCTGATGTCAAAGACCCGAAGGAGAACACCAAGACGAGAAATGCTGAAGACTGTTGATCCTTTATTCACCGTATTGCAGTGATGATACAATCCAAACAATGTCAGGACTGAACCGTCAGGCAAGAGAGTGATGAGTTGCAGCTGCTACCCCGATGAGATCTGATCTGAATGTGCCTGAGCTCTCTCTTTTATGCTCTCAGGGGCCTGAGAGGCGTTCCTATCATCAGGAACGTCACCAGGCCCCTTCCAGCCAATCAGAACGTTTTGGGACCTGAGATATTGGTGGAAACTCCTTCTCATACAAACATTAAAAAATGTGTGTTGCTAGGCAGAATACATGTGATCAAGTTCTATGTGTAATCTGTTGCCAGGCAGGGTATGTTTTGATTTGGTTCTATGTGTCATCCCAATTTTGGTTTCACTTCCCCTCCCTGGAAGGTCCCTGCATCTCCTCTTCTGCTAGCCCCTTCTATTTATGCCCTTCTGGTAAGCACCTTTCTTTCCCAGGCCCTGTTTTTACTTTCACTCTTAGCCTTTGACAGCTCAGTCTCATGACTTCCAGTAAATGTTGCATAACAGTTGCACAAACAACACCTTTATAGTAAATGGAATGTTTTCCAATAAACCAGCACACACACACACACAAGTATTATTATTATGTCTAGATAAAATCACCACATATTCCCCCCTTTGAGGCTAAATCAGCCTCACTATGCAGCATAAGCAGTATTTAAACACAGGAGTGTGTCATGACCCCTTATATATCGTCGCGACACCTCAGGCTAGATGCACATGAGCAAGTTACAGGGGAATAGTGTCTATTATTAAAAACCTAATGTTAAACATGAAACCTTAAACCTTATGTAAGAACTAATAAGAATGTGTCGGCATCACTGCCCTTATGTGAGTAAGTAATAACATTGGTAAGCAAACCCCGAACGCCCAGATCAAGTGTCAGAAGGACCAATTACTCGTAAGAACGAGTTGTGAAATCTCCCCATTTATCGACTAAAACAAATGGCTGGGACCCGAAACGGATACGTCCCCAAAGTGACCTGAAACCTCATATATTTCAACCAGTCACTTTTTGCACACGAGGTTAAGTAAAACCCCATGCTTCATGGCACTCAATGCACTAGGCATGGTATCAGGCATTGGCGCAGCCTAATCCGTCACTCATCTATACCCTACGGGCGCAAGGTTATTCCGCAAACCTTATATATAAGAGTAAATGATAAATCAAGAGCCCTGGACGCCCAGAGCAGGTGACAGAACGACCAATTCCTTGTTATGAACATATGGCTAGGACCCGAGACGGATTTGTCCCCAAAGCGGCTAATGTGCTAGTCACTTTGAGCATAAAGAATTTTCATGCAACGGCCATCGGTGCCAAATCGGAGTTACATAACAACTTCATGCTCCCACTCGTCACTCACCCATCCTTCTCCCAGGTATATGGCTCCTTAAGTAAATTCTTATGTAGAATATGTAAATGGTGTATATATGGCCCTTGTCTGGCCTTTACGCACCACCCCCCTTTGTTACTCGCAACGTCATCCCCTTACTCCTCCGGATTCCTCCGGGCATTCACACTAGCGTGAGAACGGGTGAGCGCGCCGGCCGCAGGCGCGCCACACCGAGGGGACGGGCCGCCATGCTCTGCCTTAGGTTGCCCCTGCTGGCCATTGGGGTCGTACCCGTCCTCGAGCACTGACCGCGCCTCACACCTGCCACACCACTAGGCGGGCCAGGCCCGACGTACGGTAAGTTGGGGTGAGGTGAGCGCTTCTAGTAGCAAGCTGTGGTTATACCTGGCCGGGTTTGGATGGCCTTGCAGTTGAGGGCTAAACCTCATATAAAATTGACTCAAGATTACTTAATGCGACTTATTCGTGTCAGGTCACAGCCCATAACCCTACTTTTTACTCTGTCACCTGGGCGTGCAGGCATGTGTCTTGTGAATTACCTGTCAGTGCTGTGTATGTGAGTGTGAGTCAGTGTGTGTGTGTAGAGATGGGTGACTCGCAGGACCCCACCTCTACTCGTACATGGCCGGGAGAGGAAACTCCGGGGGAGGAAACTCCTGTTCCTGCTCCCGCTCCTGTTCCAGCATTCGAGCGAGGAAGTCGCTCTCCATTACATGACCCTCGTTGAACTCGTCTTCCATTATTCGTCCCACACTAGTTTGCACTAAAATAATTCTCTCACTTTCATCCTCCTCACCCCATGGTGTCATTACATTCTGGACCAAGAGCTGTCTAGCAACCACCTTTGAGCAAACTTTTCCACAACATTGAGTAATACAGCAAAACATTCCTACCACTAAGGCCGCTCCTAGCAATAACTTCCCCAGAAATGCTACAATCTTACCCCCCCATGACCCAAAGGTGTCCGTCAGCCACCGGGTTACAGGGGCAAAGATTCCTGAGATATCCGGGATTCCATCAAACGTCAGTCCTTTTCCAGAGTTCTCGTGGGCTTCCTTGTTTACAGCCTTGAGTCTTTTCATTGCGTTTGTGAAGTCGTCCATGTTCTCGCCTTCACCTGGGACGTACGTACAACACGAGTCTGTTCCAACGATCGCGCACACTCCACCTTCCTTTGCTAGTATCCAGTCCACTGCTATTCTGGTTTCCATTGCCATTTTTGTGGTGGCGTTCAACCTCCTGTCAAACGCGTTGAACGCGTCTATAGTGGCATTCATGAACCGCAGGGCGTTGTAGTGGATGTAGTTGATCCATTGAACATTCTTGGCAATGCCTACGGATGCTCCGTAGAAGGGGAGGGCGGCTTCAAATCCGGCGAGTACCTCGTCCCGTGCCTTGAACTGTCTCGGGACGTTGTGGGGTTGTCCGAATACGTCCATATACACTCCATCGTCAGCGTCTCTTCGGCTTCTCCTCAGGTTCCCTTTTATCGGCGTTTGCTGGCTGGCCCCTGGGCTGGTTGAGTTCAATGTTGAGTTGCGTTCTGACCAGGGGACTACGTAGGTCTGCTGTGCCAGGATAACCCTGGCACACTTTCCTCTCCAGTATTTTGGAAGGGTGTTTCGCAGTCCCCATCGTCTTCCACAGGCCCACCATAAGTCTGCCAGCGGAATATCCTGTTCGTACATCCAATTCACGCTCAGCATCGTGGTGTTTACTTCGACTCCAATCCTCTTCCCGTTGTCGCTGCTTTCTACCAGGCGAAACGAGAGGCTGTTGGATTCGTGGACCCACTTTGCTGCACAGCGTCCTTCAAATGCTCCTACATCCTTCGCGCTCCCCTTGACTGTGTTTTCAGTGGGGTGTACTTCAAAGCATTCAAACTCTACGTCTTCTGGTATCTCATAAAGGTAGTGGGTTTTCTTTGCTACCCTGGCCCCCATGCCTGGGTAGTCTTTTCTACATCTTGCCCCGTTTTCTTGGAGTCCGTGCGTTCCTTTTGTTCGTTCGGCATATAGGGGGCCTATTCCAGTCCACCCTTTCCGTAGCTCCTCACTTCCTAATCGCACAAGGCATCCAAAAGGAGAGAGTTTGTCTTCCTCGTATTGCCTTCCTGACTCTTGGTACACTGCATCCTCTTCTCCGGTTCCTGGTGCTGGTAGTATTGTCAGTTTTGGTTTTACTGCCGAACACACATAACACCCTCCTTCTGGTTTTACTGTCTTTGCTGTGTATTTGGCCCATTGCATCCATGAATTATTCTCCCAGGCGCCCAAAGCGCCCGTGGATCTTTTCCTTCTGTTCTTGGTTTGAGTCCCATTAACCTGTTCCTTTTCCAAGACCTTGGGAAGCATGCCTGTACTATTTACATTCTTGCTCTCATTTTTGCTTTGAGTCACTGCATTGTCCAGCACCGGGATGTACTCGTTACTTCCCGATGCTTCTGGTTCTGGTGTGTGTGTCTCATCTCCTGATCCTCCTATGTACAGAATATTGTCCGTGTCTAGGGCACTGTCGTCGAGCATCTCCTCTCCGTCTCCTCGCAGAGCGTCATTGGGGGTGGCAGTCTGCGCCCCCTCCATCGCTCTCGTCGTCCTCCGGGGAGCCCGGGAGGGGCCAGTCAAGGGCCTCTTCGAAGCCTCCAGTCCAATGGGTACTGGGGGAACTGCCCCAGTTGGTCCTCTGGAGAATTCGTCTTGTTTCCTGGCTGGTTCCTGGGCGGTCATCCCCGGAGTGGGGGCCGCCCGTGTCGTGCCCTGAGTCCGTCGGCCTCTCCACCACAGGCTCCGCAGGAAGCCGCGAGCCCTGCTGAGGAGGTGTCCGGGGGGGAGGCGTATGGACAGTGGGTAGTCTGAGCGCATCGAGGGCCTTGGCCATTTCTGCGGCAGCTTGCTGTGCTCCACTCTGGTCGTTGGCAGGGGCGTCGGCTGGGTATGGATAATCCCAGTCGGCGTAGAAGTCCCCAAAGTCGATGGTGTCGTTCCCTTGCTGGTGTGATGGTGGCGATGGCGGTGCTTCTTCTTCCGGCCTCGGCGCTTCTTCGGCGTCGCTTCCTGTGAGGTCGGGTGTGTCCGTGGCGTGAGAGCGGGCTGTAGGGTCGGCTGGTGGACCACCGCTGGTTGAGGCTGTGGCAGGTCTGGGTATTTGGGATTCGGGAGTGGCTCCCATCTCAGGTGGATGTCGCCTTCTCCTCCTCGAGCCTGGCTCGGCCCCAGCATCGCCAGCACCTGTAGGCACAGATAGGGGAGGGAGAACAGCAGGCACCCCAGGTACATTGCGCCCAGGGCCATCAGCAGGAGCCGGCAGTATCCTCCGCCTCGTACTCCTACGCGTACTCGGTCCTCCCCTTTGTTCCCCACCACCATCATCCTCCCCGGGGGAGTCTGGTGGGGGTCCTGGCGGGCTCTGGTCCCCGTCATCGTCCTCCGACTCCTCTGGACCTCTTGCTCCTTCTGGTGGCACCGCCCTGTAACAAGAGTTAAGGTGATACCACAAATCTGATCCTTGCACTCTTACCGCCCGGGGGGTAGCCTGAGTCACTCTGTAGGGCCCTTCTGCCCTGGGGTCGAGACACGACCTCTTAAACACCCTCAGGTACACCCAGTCTCCCACTTGGATCGGTCCTGGCTCAGTCCTCCGCTCCCGCGCTCTCTCTCTTCTCTTCTGCTCGTTGAAAACTGCCCTGTGAACTTGAGAAAGCTGTTTAATATAACTGCTCACCTCTTGTTCTAGAATTTCCAGCGGGGGCCTCTGATCCCCTCTGAACCGTGGCGTGGGCATCGCCCGCCCCGTCACCATTTCGTGCGGGGTCAGATGCGTGGTTCGATTTTTTTCACAGCGCATTTTCATCAGCGCGATTGGTAGTGCGTCAACCCAATTTAGGTTTGGTAGATTTGGATCGTCGTGCGCGCTTCGGACGATCTTCGCTATTTTATTCTTCAGCGTTCCGTTCGCTCTTTCGACCATCCCCTGAGACTGTGGGTGGTAAACACAACCAAACCGAGTCTTGATGCACAGCGCCTGTGCAATCTTTTTCCACGTGTTGGCCGTAAACGCTCGGCCATTGTCGCTGCTGATTATTTCTGGGATCCCAAACCTGGGTATCACCTCCCTCGCTAGGAATCGAATCACCGTTTTCTCGTCCTGCCCTCGGCTTGGACAGGCTTCTACCCATCGTGAGTAGCGGCATATTATTACCAGTACGTGTTTGTACGTGTTCACCGTTCGACCCATGTCGATGTAGTCCATTACCAGGTGTTTGAACGGTCCCTCTGGGAGTGGCACGTGTCCCAGGGGCCGTGGTCCTATGCCTATTGTTATGTTGTTTCTGTAATTGTGTGTGGCACAAGTGTGGCAATTTCTTAACACGTAATTGATGCGATCTTGAAGGTATGGGGCCCAGAACCCTTTGTCAAGTATCTGCCGCTTGACCTCCCCCCTTGCGCAATGATCCACATCATGCGCATCATGAATGAGGAGATCAAGGAGTCCACTTGGGGCCACCACCCTTCCGTCATGACTCCTCCACACGCCATTCCTGCCTTTCGACGCACCTCTCTCCTCCCATAACAATGTTTCGGCCTGCGGAGCTGCATTCTGTGCGTCTTTAATAGCGCTAAGCGTGAGTAAAGGATCCACAATTCTAAAGGTTCGTCCGTCAGGTAAGGTTCGGCCCACTGGGGCTTGTATCACTGTGTCGGTTGCTGTGAAATAGCGATCAATTACGCTCGGTGAGTATCTAGCTTCACAAGGCTTGTCGCAGCACTCAGGGCAATTGGCCCTCTGGCATAGCGCGCAACAGGCGGGGTCTACCTGGTGCTCATGGTCGTCATCACACCATTGGGAGCACCACATACACGTATTGTAGGGGTAGGGGCATTTTGTAGGGCAAGGCATACTGTGTATCGCCCTGTTAAGCAGTATTTTGTGCGGCTCGTTATCCTGTGGGGATTTAGGGGCTGTATTCAACTTCCTAGCCTCTAACGCCGCTTCCTTTGCTGCCTCATCTGCCTGTGCATTCCCTAGGGTAATGTAGTCCTGTCCCTTACAGTGCGCTTTGCATTTGCATATTGCGAGTGTTTTTGGACGCATCATGGCTGCTAACAACAACTGAATTTGCTCTAGATGCTGAATTGGGCTCCCATCCGATTTCTTGAACCCTCTCTGTTTCCACTGGGCGCCATGCACATGGCAAACATTGTGGGCATAGGCGCTATCTGTGTGTACGGTTGCATCCTGCCCTTCTGCTAAAGAACATGCTGCTGTCAGCGCCTTTAATTCAGCTAGTTGCGCTGAACATGGTTGCGTGCACGGTTCGCTCATAACTGTCACAAAGGTTTCTGGACCTTTCATCTGCACTACGCTGAATCCTGCATGCGTCTTGTTGTCATAGTTATGGCTAGAACCATCCACAAAGTAGGTGATTCCTTGTCCTAACGGCTCACTCTGCAGGTCTTCCCTCAGCTTGGAGAAGGCGATTGAGTTCGCCACACAGTCATGTGGCTCGCCCTCATAATCAAGCGGGATGAGATCCGCCGGGTTTCCTGCCGTGTCGCATGCCTTTATAGTGACATCTGGGCAGAGTGACAGATTGTAGTACCTCAACTGCCTCTGAGGCGTCACGCAGAACTTCCCTTGTTCCACTAACTGCGCTATTGCGTGGCTGGTGTGTATCACCACTGGCCATCCCATGGTAATGTTGGAAGCTTTGACGTATGCCGAATATACTGCTTCAAGACCCTGGAAGCATGGTGGGTAGCCTTGGGCCACCGCGTCCAGCTTTGAGCTGTAGTAGGCGATTGCCTGTTTGCCGCGTCCATGACACTGTGTCTGTGCCACGATCGCGGTCATGTACGCGTCTTTTCCTGCTTCCTTCCTGACCGACACGTACAGATAGAAGGGTCTTCCGTAATCCGGCAGTGCAAGTGCAGGTGCTTGCTGTAGTTCTCCTTTGATGCGTTCAAACGCTTCATTTCCATCCATTGTCCATGTGAGACGGTTCCTCAGGTGGCTGGTTCCAGCTTGCACGATCATGGCTCGTAGTGGGGCTATCTTTTGTTCATAGCATTCCACCCAGTCGCTGCTGAAACCTATGAGTCCAATGAACGACATCATTTGCTTTACTGTGTTTGGCTTCGGTGCCTTGGTAATTGCCTCAATGTGTTCTGGGGCGATGCCCTTGTGCCCATGCGAAATTCGGCGACCTAAGTAGATCACCTGGGGCTGTGCAAATTGTAGCTTCTTCCTCGATGCTTTGTACCCCCCTTCGGCCAGAACGGTCAGTACGTAGACTGTATCCTTCTCACACGTTTCCTGGTCCGGTGAGCATACCAAGACATCGTCAACATACTGCAGAATCGTGCTCCGGCACACGATGTGTTTTAAGTCCTCCTTGAGCGCCTGGTTGAAAATGTGCGGTGAGTGCTTGAACCCTTGTGGGAGCCTTGTGTACTGGAACGTCTTGCCTTGATATTTGAATGCAAAGAACTCCCTACTCGCGGGTGCCACTCGTATCGTAAAAAATGCTTGAACCAGATCAATGGCGGAGAACGTTGTTGCACTCGCCGGGATGTTGGTCATCAGTACGTTAGCATGTGGGACGTCCGCTGGATAGTCCTCAATGCGTTCATTAACAGGTCTGAGGTCGTGGACCATTCTCCATCGCACTCCGTCTGCCTTCAGCACAGGAAATATGGGTGTGTTGCACCTCGCACTTGGGACTTCCTCTAAGACTCCTGCTCCCAGGAGATCTTCAATTGTTCCTCTTATTCCTTCAGCTGCTTCTGCTGAAATGGGGTACTGTGGTTGGAAAGGCAGCGTCGCTCCTGGTTTCAGTCTGAACTCCACAGGGCTTGCTGACTTGACCAATCCTATGTCACCATCTCCTTGTGACCATACCACAGGCGGCACTTTTCTCAATATTCTCTCTGTTCGTTCGGTGCCTGTCTCTGTCGCTTCTTGTAGCATCATCATCTTCCAGGGGGTCGGTCCCGGCCTCCCTGCCTTTTTATCCGTCTCATTGTCTATGTAGTACTTCTTGTATTCCTCCCATTCTGGGTCAGATTTGTTGATGGGCACATGGTTCTCCTTATCCCAGCATCGATATCCTGCTCCTCCCAGTAGACCATACATGCAGTATGGGTTGCCATAGGGGCATCCCTTAACGTAGGGTATGTCATGAACCTCCTCCGAGGCCATTTGTCCGCCCTGATGGCCTCCCTGGGAGTGTGTTGCTGGTTGTGCTGCCCTTTTCTTGGGGCACCATGACAGCTGTCGCATGTATGTGCTCCACTCCGCATCTTCTTTGCTGAATGGCACATGTCTCGTTTTGTCCCAGCAGCGGCGCCCCGCTCCTGGGAATAGGCGGTAGAGACAGAACCGATTCCCATATGGACACCCTTTAGCATAGGGTATCTCCTCTTTCTCCTGTGGTTCTGTGTCCATGATCTCGATCACTTGTGGGACTCCCCACACGGTGACTGGTCTGTCCAACTTTACCCTGAACATTGGTTCTCCTTCACAGCTTATGGCCGTTTGTAGTCGGTCATTCCCTGTATCTTTCCATTTGATACACTTGGCCTCGAGCATTACTAGGCCCATTTCTCTTGCTCTGTGACCTCTGGCCACTCTCAGGGTGATGTGTGGCATTGTCCCGGGCATGTTGAAGATTACGCCTAGATCCCATCCTTCCACGAATTTCACCTCAGCGGCTACTCCTTCTTTGGCCACCACTAGTGCGCGTATGTCAAGTGGGATGCGTCCCCACTTACCCACTTCCCTATTCCATTTTTCTTCTCTCTCTTTGTTTGGCGTTTGGTCGAATTTTATCGTGCAGTGAAAAGGGCATCTTGGCGTCCTCAACTGAGCATGAAGGCTGTTTATTTGAAAGGCATGCTCGTTGTAGACCACTCGCTCTATGTTTGGTTCCAATCGTCCAATCCAGTAGACCTGGTGAGTTTCAGTTTGAGATGGGGCACTTATTCTTAGGGCCATTTGTGTTGCCAGTCCTGTTATCTGTACTCCTGTTGGGGAACACTCAATTTGGAGTCTTAGGTTGCACAGCGCGTCTCGTCCCAATAGGTTGACGGGCGTGTGTTCTGCTATTAAGACTGGTATCCTGATTTCCTTGTCTTCTATTTGGATTGATACTGGGGCTGTCATTGGAATTAGCTGCGTTTTCCCCGAAAAACCCACTGTCTTCATAAACTTTCCTGAAGACCTGGGGAGGTGTTGGGCATCTTTTGGGTGAAGACAAGTATACGTTGCCCCTGTATCCACTAAACATTCTACCTCCATGCCCTCAATTAGAACCTGCAGCATTGGTTCTGCGTCAGCTCCCCTTGTCAGGGCGGGGAACTGACCCTCCCCTGGGTTTTCTGGGCCTCGTCAATTCCAGCTTCCCCCGTAAGGGGAGACTGGACCAGAGGGTGCCTGCATCTGCTGTGGAGCTCTCCCTTGTTGGGGAGCATAATTTCCCCCTTGCATTTGTCCTTGGTTTGCCTGTCCTCCCTGGTTGTTCTGGCCTCTGGCTTTTGTTGGGCAATTCCTGGAAATGTGGCCTATTCCTCCGCATATCCAACATTCAATGTTGTTCCCTTGGTTTTGCTGACCTTGGTATTGTCCTCTTCCATAGCCTCCTCTGCCTTGTCCTCCTCTTCCCTGGCGGGATCATCCTCTGCCTCTTGGCTGGTACCATTGTTGTCCCTGTTGCTGTTGTTGTGGGGGTCCATATGGCGCTTGCTGCCATGTCTGCATCATGGGCTGCACAGGCTGTGGTTGCATCATTACTGGCTGCTGCATCATGGGTTGTTGTACCACTGGTTGTTGTGCCACTGGTTGTTGTGGCTGTGGGACGGGGGCTGTAGTGGGCATCACTGGAGCTTGGGTGGCTGCCTTCTTTGCCCCCTTTGCTTCCTGGAGCTGCACATGGGTCAGCTTCCTTATGGTCTCCTTTTCTTGTTGCTCCTCCCTGTCTTTCCCTTGTCTGTACAGAGTTACATGGTGCACTACTGCCAGCCTGAATTCCTCTTTGGGCATGGCTGCCACGCGCCAGTCATTTTCCAACTGTGTTCTCACTTCCTTTGGCAGGGCGTCCATGACCGCTCTCCTGAACTGCATGGTGAGAGGTCCTGAATCTTCTGGCCTTTGTTCCATCCTTATCGTCCATTCCTGCGCTGCCTTTTCCACGAAGGCTGCGGGATTATCACTATCTTTGAGCTTCTCTATCCAGACGGCTGAGGGGCTGTACTGGTTGGGGTATGCTGCCCTCAAGGCTTTCCATACATCATTTCGGACACTGTCGAAACACAGGGCATCCCTGTTGGCATTCATCAACCGCCCTAGGTTCTCTCTTTCCAGTACAGCCTCTGTGTCCGCCTTTCCCAATATCAGGCCGAGTAGATACTTTATGTCTCCCACGGCCAAATTTCGGCCTTGAGTTTCTGATTCTAGCCGACTTATCCATCGGCCCGCACCCTCATGCAGGACAGGGAGTCGCGAAATGAGGCCATTCACATCTGAGTGGGTCCACGGCTGGTAGTGGGCCGTTTGATTTTTTGTTATCAATGGTGCCATCACCACTGTTTCTTCTTCATCCGATTCTTCTGGGATGGCTTCCCTCCTTTCCTTTTCTCTTCTGGTTCTTTCTCTCTCCTTTTTTCTTCGGTGTCTGTCTTCTGCTTGCCTAACGGCCTCTTCCACTTCCTTCCAGCATGCCTGGATGTATTCCTTGAGCCTCCGCCATAGCTCCTTGCACCCCTCCATCACAGGTTCCTTGTCCACCTGCAACCTCACCCAGGCCAGGGTTTCCAGGGCCTCTCCATCTCGGGCCTCTTTCTCCTCCTCCCCTGTGGCCTTTATCCATTTTTTCATGACTGCCTCCAGGTGGTCCCACAGCTCTTCAAACCACTGTTTCTGTCTTTCTTCTCTCCCCCCAGGGGCCTGCTCCCTCCTTTGGTCTGGGAGGCGTGGGGGTTCGCTCCTTTCAGCTTCCGGGTCACCCGCACCCGTCTTCTGGCTCTCCCAGTAGGGCTTTTGGGGGCTGGTTACCGGAGATCCATTTGTCTCCCAATGTCCTTTTGTGCTTGCGTGGAAGTCACTCACCACCTGCTCTTCCGTAGCTTCTTCTCCTCCTGTCCATTCCCTCCTTCCATCCGGCACTGTGCCCTCCAGGAGGTATTCTGGGATGGTCGTCCCGGTGGGGGATGATGGTGGAGATGGTCGTGCAGACGCCGGCTGGGGTGTTGATGGCCTTGACTGGGGATGAGCCTGCTCTCTTCTTATCCTCTTTATTTCCTTCAGAACCTCCGCGCAGGATCCTTCCAGTGTGATTCCTTTCACTACTAGCGGGGCCTGCACTGCCAGGTGCACCGTTGGGGCCTGTGGTCCATACACTGGTGCTTGTATCGCCAGGGCCCGCGGGTTTCTTTCCTCCAGGCGTCGGAATATCTCCCGCGCGTTATCTTCCTCTCGTGGCACATCCGGGTATAATTTGTCCTTTTCCCTGTATGGGGGAGGACGTGGCTCCTCCATGGGTGGAGCCCCTGGTTCTGATGTTTGAGTCAAAGCATCCAGTTCCCTTCTTGTGGGCTGTAGTTGGGGGCACTTTTCTGTGATGGGCGTTGTGGGCGGAGTGTCAGGCGGTGTGTCACTCTGGTCAGCCCTCTGCCTCCTCTTCCTTTCCGATATTTTTGCGAAGGCCTCCAGAGTGTTCAACTCCTTCTCTCTCTTTTCCTGCCTCCGTGTGCTCTTGTCATAGCCTTTGTAGTTCATAATTTTCTCCCTCATCTGCGCGATTATTGTCGGGTTGAGTGATCCTTCCTTTGGCCATGCTGTGTGGTCTCCTTTGTATCTCAGGAACCATTTATGGTTGATGCTCTTTACGTCTTTCTCAGCAATGGCATTCTCCTTTACTACTTCCTCCAGGGGTGTCATTACTCTAGTCGCCATCCTTCTTAGAGGTCCAAACCGTAGTCTCTCCTTTCCTGTTCTGCTATGTCCTCCCGGTCCGTGCAGAACAGAAGATGGTCCTTCTTGTACTGTCTTTCCCTTTCTCTCTTGCACCTGTTCTGGTCTTTTTCTTCCCAATCCAGCCGTAGGTCGCTCACTAAGTATAATATAGAATTCCGCACGTCGTCCCACTCCTTGAAGACAGTATTTAGTTTGCCTCTTCTTTCTTCAAATGTCCTTCCTTTATCGTTCACTGCGCTCAGGCTCCACCCGTTACTCCCGTGCTCGGAGATCCTTATCGTCCACTTCTCTTTTATTTTCAGATCACCTGATGTAGCTCCTCCTTCACTTCCTGCTGCGAGGGGCTGTGGTTCCTCCTGCTTCCTCACTGGCAGGCTATTAGGGGTTAGTTCCCCCAGCAGAGAAAGCGTTGCCTTTAGGTCTATGTCGTCTCGATACTTACACCTATACGGGAATTTGCACTTAAAGGGGACTTCACCCACGTATCCTACGTATTCTTGGCCTTCTCCGTCTCTGACGCTTATCTCCCAGTCGTGTTCGTCGTATTCAACGATATCTATGGTCCAAAGCACGTTCTGCTGTCCCTGTTCCATACACCTCTTAGAATCCTTTCTGTCCTTGTCCAAGGAGTTCTTGAGTCTCTGCCAGTCTGATATGTCACTTTCCTTTTAGATGTCAGCGTCTTCGGTAAACTGGTAGGTTCTATTACCCCACATATATCTGAAACAGTTTCCTTCAAATTCCCTGTCTTCTTCTTCCCTTCGGCTGAACTTGAGGGAGTCCTCTCTGTCTTGCCTCTCTCTCTCTCTCTGACACCTGTTCTGGTCCTTTTCCTCCCAGTCCAGTCGAAGGTCGCTTACCGTATATAGTATAGTGTCCCTTACTTCTCCCCAATCTTCAAGGACCGTATTTAGTTCAGCTCTTCCTCCCTCGAGTACCTCCCCTCTATCGTTTATGGCGCTCACGCTCCACCCCCTGTTCCCGCTTTCGGCGACCCTTATTGTCCACGTCTCTTTTATTTCCGAGCCGCCAGATGTGGCCCCTTCCTCACTCCCGGCTGCTTGGGGCTGTGCTCCCTCCGGTTCTTCCTGTGGCAGGGTAAAAGGGGTCAGCTCATACACCAGGGGAAGTGTTGCCTTCTCGTCTATTTCGTCCCGATTTCTGCACCTGAAAGGGAATCTGCACCCAAAGGGGAACCGCCCTACGTACCCCACTTGTTCTTGATCCTCTCGGTCTCGGATGCTTATTTTCCAATCGTGTTCGCCGTACTCAGTGATATCTATGGTCCAGATTACGTTTTGTTGCTGATGTTCCATATACTCTCAAAGTCTTTCCTGGACCTAGCTAATGAATTTCTGAGTTTTGCTAATCTGATGTATCGCTATCGTCACTCCTTGTGTCCATAGGCGTTCCTAATTCTAATGGGTAAGCTTTCCCTATCAGATGTTCTACTGTCTCTAGTAGCTCTGTGTAACTATGGCACCGATATGCACCGCTCACAAGGCCCTCTCGGTTTCTTGTGAATATGCACCACTTATTGTCCCGCTGTTGAATGAAAGTGATATGCCACTTACTTTCTAAGTTCATTCGCTATTTGTGGGCGTTACCCTGCCTATTCTCTCTAAATTCTTACTTTTATCTATTATTATAACTATCCTCTTTATTTTCCCACCGCTATTTCATCAGTGGGGACTTTGAGCCCTTACCTTTCCTTTCAATAATATTTCTTCACTCAGAATTATCCTTTAACCTTTTATTTTATTTTTCACAAAGTACATTTATTGGCTTTATTTCCTCTTTTATTTATTGAAGCAAGTACAAAACTTTTCACTTTAAGCAAAATCAGCAGATTACAAGTTTTTATTAAGCAGCCATTATGGAATTTTATTCAGCTAAGCAGTCGTTATAGAGGTTTTGCAGCAGTACCTCCCCCTTCTTACTCTTCCCTAGTTATTTGTCCTTCTCCTCCTTGTAGCTGGAGAATCTCTCTCAAACTTGCGCTTTCTGCCCTCAGGTGGGGCAAAGAGCTGGTCAACCACTGGCCTTGTGTTTACCCCCACAAACTTTCCTACCTGCTCTATCACTGTCTGCAGGGCCAATGGCGCTACACGGGTGCCTAGCCTGGAGTGGGTTCCTCCGTATTTGTCAAACTGATCAATGTGAACCGAATACTTGTCCCTGTTGTTTCCTTCCTTGTTCCAGAATATTGACACTGACAAAGACCCTCTCATAAAACTGGCCAGCCTACCTCTGTCTCGGCCAACTATCTCCCTCACCTCCCGCTCTATATCCTGCACTGACTGGGGCTCAGCTGGGCCGTGAACCTCTCCCTGCTCTCTCTCTTGCTCTGGCTCCTGCTCAGGCTGAGACACAGTGGGGCTTTGGTTTGGGCTATACTGGGGATTAGTTGGGCTGTAGCTTACAGAGGGTGGTGGGTTATATCGGGGAGTGGCTGGGCTATTGACTATACGGAATGGGCTGTGGATCAACTGGTGGGATACGGTGTTACCTGGATAGGGAGTTGGAGCTCTCACTGGACCCCCCTGATCCGACTCCTGGCGCCCCTCTTCTTCTGACCCTAAGCTGCTATAGCCTGTCTCTGGTGGGGCACTGGCTTCCCCCTGTCCAATGTCTGCCTCTATCTCTCCCACACTACTGTTTGGGGTGAACTCCTCTGAGGAGTCTGTGTCGGGCTCTCCTTCACCTGAATCGTCAGAAACTTCAAGGCGGTAAAGGATTTCTCCTAGGGTCTCTGGCCTATGGTCTCTCACAATCCTAAGCTTGGGCACCGTTGCTCTAGCACGGGGCTCGGGGGGGGCATCTGCAAAAACCTCCAATAGCTGCAACAATCTTCTTATGTTCAGACTATGGTTGTTGTGCAACCTTCTTATGAAAATGCCCGCGGCGGCTTCGATTATGTGAGTCTGACGTCCGTCTGTCAGTGTGACGATCCTCCTTCCCTCGCCGAGCTCCTCTACCTCAAATGTGTATGTGTACTTGTCTTGCATCTATTGTGGGCCCATGCCCAGGCAACAAAACAAAACACAACGGCGCACACTCAGCTTTTACAGAAACAACAACAAATTATGATAAAATATGTTTTGTTCATCACCCTTTTTGTTCAGGACGTTTTTCTACACATTTTAACTCACAGCTAATATTGCAGTTTACCTATTAACCCGTTCTTTTCTCTGAGACACACATATATTTTAGGGCAGCCCGTGCTCCCTTTACACAAAATACTATTTTAGTTTTCTCCTTGAAAACTAGATTTCCTCCTTGGAAATCAAAACACTATTTCAGTTTTCTCCTTGAAAACTAGATTTCCTCCTTGGAAATCATTACATGGCCATTTAACTCAGTTTTCTCCTTGAAAACTATTTTTAACCGGTTTTCACAATCACAACACGCTTTTAAGATCAACAGTACAACCCAATCTCTGTCTTGTGTCTCCACTATTCTTTTGAGGATTCTGGTAAAACACCCCTTCCCGGCCTACCCACCGACTCCCACAGTACAGCTCTCCTAATAATAAGCAAAACGCTTACCTTGTTTTGGGCCCTGAGAGCTGCACTGGAGAAGTCTGCTTCACCCGGGACGGAACTGTTTCCCCTGTTGAATCCTTTCAAATCTCGGTGGAACCTCCAGATCTGTCGTGGAAATTATCCACTTCCCGAAACCTCCAATCCAACTAGCACTCTGATGTCAAAGACCCGAAGGAGAACACCAAGACGAGAAATGCTGAAGACTGTTGATCCTTTATTCACCGTATTGCAGTGATGATACAATCCAAACAATGTCAGGACTGAACCGTCAGGCAAGAGAGTGATGAGTTGCAGCTGCTACCCCGATGAGATCTGATCTGAATGTGCCTGAGCTCTCTCTTTTATGCTCTCAGGGGCCTGAGAGGCGTTCCTATCATCAGGAACGTCACCAGGCCCCTTCCAGCCAATCAGAACGTTTTGGGACCTGAGATATTGGTGGAAACTCCTTCTCATACAAACATTAAAAAATGTGTGTTGCTAGGCAGAATACATGTGATCAAGTTCTATGTGTAATCTGTTGCCAGGCAGGGTATGTTTTGATTTGGTTCTATGTGTCATCCCAATTTTGGTTTCACTTCCCCTCCCTGGAAGGTCCCTGCATCTCCTCTTCTGCTAGCCCCTTCTATTTATGCCCTTCTGGTAAGCACCTTTCTTTCCCAGGCCCTGTTTTTACTTTCACTCTTAGCCTTTGACAGCTCAGTCTCATGACTTCCAGTAAATGTTGCATAACAGTTGCACAAACAACACCTTTATAGTAAATGGAATGTTTTCCAATAAACCAGCACACACACACACACAAGTATTATTATTATGTCTAGATAAAATCACCACAATAACTTTCAGCAGACTAAACAAATAAGGTAAGATTTTGTTATCACAAAGCTAGCTGGTTCGTTATGGCGAAGCATATTACAGCCAACGTTGGCTACTTGCAGCAGTGAAGCTGATCTCGATAACATCGTTTGTTCGTAACGTAAACGTTTCTTCAGCAGGACTTTTTATTATGCATTCATTTTCATTGGCAAAAGCTAGCCTAATATGCATGAGAAAGAATTTGAGGGAGCTGCAGCTGTTAGCATCAGCACGGTCATAGTACAGTAACACAGCAGGGCACACTAGCCCAGTGATGAAGGATCGTGTAAAATCCCCATCCCCATAAAGTTTCCAACCAAGCTTGCGCTGATGCATGATCACTGATCAAATTACTATTTTCTGACACAACCATTCCAGGTCCTATCTGTCTGAATCTCATTTTTAGCTCTTTAGCCTAGCATCTTAATGTTGTATTCTCAGCACGGTGACAATGATGTTCGTTTATGAGTTCAATAAGCCTGGTTATTTATTGCAGGACTTTATGTCACGTTTTAAATTGTATTATGATCACTCGCATTATGGGGTTACTGTGAAGGTAATGCTGTGGTTAACTTACTTAACAAGCCCACCATGAGTTAGACTGGAGATAAGTTAGAAAACTTTCAAACTTTTTTTAAGCTGTCGCGACCCCCAGCTACTTCACTAGGTAATTCGCTCATTAGCTCAGACCAGTGAAGAACTAGGCAGCCTAGCTAGCTAGGCTACTACAGAAAACTCAACTAGCCTACTTGGGGAGAAAACTCAAACAACGTTAAACTAGCTGTGTTACAGTTTCTCGTCGCAAAATAAAAATTTCACTGGAGCTCCAAGCGGTTTTGTACACGCAGCCTCAAAAACGGTTTACAGCTCTTCAAGTCACTGCAAGGCCATTTTTTTGTATATCGATCATTTAAATAGGCCTAGTTCTACACTTATGGGGTACGTACGATTGTGTTTTCTAAAGAATCTCCCGTCTTGAGTCTAGGCGTTGCTTGGCAACCACTCTGATAGAGGAAATATTTC
>NW_027468650.1:20603174-20613174 GCF_046254945.1 Alosa pseudoharengus | reverse complement strand
TTCCATAGCATTGCTAGGTAGGCAATGTTAGCCAACGTTTACAGTAGCCTAAAGGCTAATATATTTATTCATGATGCGCCCTTTTCAGCTTGTCTTAGTGGCACGGCAAGTGGCAAATAGTAGGAACAAACTCAGCGGAGAAAGATATCAGTAGATACTTCTGATTTGTATAGTGTTTTGTTCACTTGGATTTTGGAAATGTTACAGAGAATATGTTAGCCCTTTCTGCCAGACATGTAGTTGCATCATAGATCCTCCTGTAGAAGTTATCAGACAAAAACGATCACTGGCTAACCCACTTTAAACTACTTTAGCAAAGTCCTTGGCTGCAGGTTGTGAGCAACAGGCAAACGCAAGATACAATTGCAGTCCAATGAGATGCAACTTTATTCTCTGCGATCATGGCAATGTTAGACGATGTCGTTGGTGGAACAAAGTTCGCCGACCTTGACTCAGGCGACTTGAACGCTTGTCCCCTTCAGCTGCGACGTGTGCCGATGTATGAACAAGACAGTTAGGCTAAAAATGAATATCGGGGTAATTTACAGTTGACAATAATGACGGATCTTTACTTAATGCTATTAGATATGGGTCCATACGTTTATTTACTTATATTGACGAGATGAAGCCGTTAGGCTACTGTGCTCTGCTCAGCTCAAATCTACGCGCTACAGGCGATTGTCACATAGAATATAGCCTATAGAACTGGAATGTCATATCAACAATATGGCCGCGGCGGTGTTTGCGAATAAGCCCTATAGTGAAAAATAGTGCTTTAAGAACATACACTATAGTGAAGAATAGTGCTGTCAGAAGAATAGTGCTTTAAGAACATACACTATAGTGAAGAATAGTGCTTTCAGAAGAATAGTGCTTTAAGAACATACACTATAGTGAAGAATAGTGCTTTAAGAACATACACTATAGTGAAGAATAGTGCCTTCAGAACATACACTATAGTGAAGAATAGTGCTTTAAGAACATACACTAGTGAAGAATAGTGCTTTAAGAACATACACTATAGTGAAGAATAGTGCTTTCAGAAGAATAGTGCTTTAAGAACATACACTATAGTGAAGAATAGTGCTTTCAGAAGAATAGTGCTTTAAGAACATACACTATAGTGAAGAATAGTGCTTTAAGAGCATACACTATAGTGAAGAATAGTGCTTTCAGAAGAATAGTGCTTTAAGAACATACACTATAGTGAAGAATAGTGCTTTCAGAAGAATAGTGCTTTAAGAACATACACTATAGTGAAGAATAGTGCTTTAAGAACATACACTATAGTGAAGAATAGTGCTTTCAGAACAAATACTACACAAACACGCACACATATAGGGAGGGGGTGTGTAAGTACACGAGACAGACTGGCTCCTCACTTTGAGAACGCTGACTCTTTAAAACAATAATTGAAGCCAATAAATGAATGGGTTCTCTCTCTCTCTCTCCCTCTCTCCCTCTATCTCTCTCTCTCCCTTCTGTCTGTCTGTCAGCTGTAGCCCATATGATGTCTGGCCTCTCAGTAATCGGGTCTTTTTCTAAATCAATGAGCTTGAGTGCATGTTCAAAGAGCTCACATTTAGATTGGGTTTGACTTCTGACCCAGAGGATCACAAATGAAATGACACTAAACAATATCCGTGTCAGGATTCATTTGGACACCAAAAGGAGAGATTTTCTACATGAAGGCAGTTAGTCACGCACAGTGACAGGTCCCTACACAGCACATTCTTTATACTCTCTCTCTCTCACACACACACACACACACACACACACACACACACACACACACACACATACATTCAGACTTAGACACTCATGCATGCACATCTTTCAATTTGTTTATTGCACACTATACAATTATCTTTGTCAAATGAAACAATTAAACTGTAAATGTAATAACATACATGTACAACCATGTTGTTACAGTGCAGTGTATAGATAATAAGAATCATTAATCATACTTGGCTGTGATGGACACAGTTGTGATCTGTTTGAATTAAGAACTATGTGACTGAAGTACTATTTAATGTACTAATAGCCAGTCACTCAGGATGGGGAAAGCACTGGCTCTTGTGCTGTTTGGTTTGGCTGTGAATCAGCAGCAACTAAAGCAGATGGAACAACACATGTGGGATTTCCTCAGGCTGAACACTACACTACACTGGATTTGTGGATCTCAAACAGAGAGAGAGAGAGAGAGAGAGAGAGAGAGAGAGAGAGAGAGAGAGGGGGAGAGAGAGATGTGCTGAAACCTACAGTACACACACACACACACACTCACTAACACACACACACACTCACACACACACAAACACACACACACTTGGTTGCCTCCACACCCAAGCTATGTTCTCAAAATGTTCATGTTTGCAGATTGGTAGTTTAGAAGAAAGTGTTTGAACTCAATCAATGAACTGAATGCTGTGCAGCTCTTGTTACGCCACTCACACCAAACAACTTACATGATTTTCAGAAACTAAAACATGACCACATAAAGTATTCTGAAAGAGTTCCTAACCACCTCTTTAGAAAACATTTTTCCTTCTTTAATGTATAGACTGTGGCTGACAATAATAAGTTGTGAGACAGAGCTCCTGAATCTGAACTGCTATAGGGAGGGAAAGTGAAAACCAGCGGCCCAAGTGGTTGCGTTCCTATCGAAGAGCAGCTCCAATGTTAAGTCCCATAGACCTATTTTTAAAAAAATATTGTGAAGCCAAATCAGCGAAGTTATCCACCAAAAATATTTTTCAGTGTGTATACAGTAATAATCTTATAACTGTGAAGATGTCAGGCCCTATTTTGCCTTATTTTAAAAAATCGAAATTGCTCCTTTTGTTTCATAAACGGACTACAAAAGAAGTCACGTGACTTTACCCTTCGACGTTACTCACAGTAGCATGGTTTGTTTATTAGCCTGGTTAGCATTGACACTTAACACTTACTGCCAGCTCTTCATGTGAGTCGAAGCACAACACCTGTTATGCAGACATAAAGGTAATCACCACACGGTTTACATCACGCTCCGTTATTACAAAAATATGTTAAGCCGGTTAAGCAAATTGCCGTATTGATCAGTTAGAGATTAAGCGCCCAAACCTGTGACTTCACATGCAACTGTAGTTCGTTATCACCATGTTACTGTAAGACAAAAACTCAAAACAATTCAACTGATCCTAAAAATAAGGTATGACCACTAGAAGCAATAGAGGTGACCCCAGTGCCTAACATATGGAAGGCATTCAATAAAGATCTAAAAAAAAATCCCATCCCTCCGCTAAACTCTAGGAACGGAACCAGTAGGTGGCGATGAGATTACTTTCCCTCCCTATGATGTTGATGTTTGGGAACGGGACTATACCTCTTGGTAATAGTATAAGTCAGGGATTCCCAAACTGTGGTACGCGTACCCCCGGTGGTACGCGAGCTGCCAATATGGGGGTACCCGAGATGAAAAGGGCAATGCCGGAAAGGAGTTAAAATTATTAATTAATTACTTAATAATCTAATTAATTCATAAATAATACATAATTTCGAATCGGGTTATAATGATATGGAACCGTGAAATTAAAGGAAACTAGATGTACCGCAGAGCGGTACAAAATATGACCGCCGCCCAGTCCAGCACATTTTTTCCACAAAAAGAAATCACGCTGAAAGGCCTATATGATTCTAACTGTCTCACTAAATTGCATTATCCACACTCAATTCTCACTGGTATCTGCTAGACAACAAGTACCAAAACATGATTAGTTCATAGATTTCACATGTAAAATTCATTTTATACAACCCCACCTCCATCTTGCCTGTTCATAATTATGAGAAATTCTTGATTGTTTGTGTTATGTTTATGTTATGTGTGTGGGTGTGTGGGTGTGTGTGTGTGGGTGTGTGTGTGTGTGAGTGTGTGTGTGTGTGTGTGTGTGTGTGTGTGTGTGCGTGCTTGTGTGTGTGCCTGCGTATGTGCCTGTGCATGGAAGCGTACATATGTCTACTGTGTGAGTATGTGTCATACGCAGTGCCGGCCCAAGCCTTTTGGGGGCCCTAAGCAGAATTTGATTTGGGGGCCCCCTCCCACAACGCAGTCACCTGTGCTTGGTGATAATTGACAACTTCACACTATAATGTCATATTATAAATTAATACAGTGAGGTTATGTATTAATACAGCGACTGATTATGAACTACTGTCCCCCTGGACACAGATGCATAAGGACCCTCTCCCCCTACCCTGTTTGTGCAAATGTGGGTACAAACGGGTGTGTGTGTGTGTGTGGGGGGGGGGGGGGGGTTAGATGTGATTTCCTGTATTCTGGTGCATTTTTGGGATGGTCAGCTGGAGAAGGGCAGTACCTAAATTTGTTCAGATTCATAGCCTTTTGCTTTTTGACTTATTGGTAGTGAATTCACACAACTACTTGGGGTTCAGGGTCCCTTGACCTCTTGGGCTCGGTAGGCTCATTCAGTAATCCATCCTTGCTCACATGCCAAAAATGTTTTGGGGCTCCAATCTAGACTTCTGGCCCCATGTGCTTGGTAAACCAATGTATTAATATAGTTATTTACACCAACCCTGTCACCTTTTAATCTTAGAGGGTACTAAAATCACAGATTTTTTTGAAACATTCACATTCAAAGTGAAGCACTAAGGGTGGTTTACTGAAGTTGAATTGACAAATAACAAAATACAACAGCATTTGTATTTGTTGTAAACAAGTACATCAGTTTAATGACTTGTTTTTCAACAGATTTGCTGAACAAATCCGCAAATGTGCATTAAATGAGCAATTTTCAACTACAAAATAAAAACAAAATAGACAAACATTAATATTAAAAAATAAAATGTCCCAAAAAATAGATAATTATTCCTACTTCGTTCCTGGTTTTTAGGCATCTGCAACTCTGCAGTGGACAAATCTGCAATGATTAAATAAATACATAAATAAATAAAACGATGTTAAATGTGTCGTGTCATATTAACAGGCTATGTAACCATTTGCCATCAAGAAAACCTCACCTTCTGGTAGGTAGAGTTAGGTAGAGGTAGAGATGTGCTCCAAAGGACTTCAACAGTGTCTCTGAAAAAAAAAAATATTGCATAAGTGCATAGTTGATCGAGCAGAATGAGTTTATTTTGCTATCATTACTTACACTCAAATAACAAGCAATTCCACATGTAACAATTCATATTCTATTGGCAAATGAGGCATACTCAAAAGAGTATACTTAATTGCAGTATGGTGAACGCTTAACATGGTGATCTACTGCAGCCTAAATATTAGGGTAGCACCGCTACATCACTTGCCACTATCTTAATCAAATGTAAATTTATTTTCATCACAGAAGTCTCCCCACCCAACATGGTATATTTTCTCAAACACTACCATCTCTCTCCAAAGATCTTAGAGCAGAGCGGACGTACTGTTCCATCTTTGCCTATGAAGCTGGAACGTTACCGATGCCCAGAGTCGCGCTAGTTGGGTTGGGACTGGGAGCCTGGGCTTAGTCTGTTGTTGCTATCAGACTTACCACTATGTCACATATTATAGAGCAGTAATAAACTATCAACACTTTCAGGTGCGAAAATCAGAAACAATCCCTCTGTGGTAAATTTGCCTTCAGCTACGTTTTCATGTAGCTACTGTAGTGCTAATGTCCACTTCAGTCAGCTAGCTAACTTTAATTTACGACATAATAAGCCCACCTAGAGCTAGGGTACATGCTTGATTGAACATCCAAAACAATCCCAATATCCTTGACATCTGAAATACATCTAGATAAATATATATTAATGGGAGACATTTCTCTGTTGATGGCGGAGATTTAGCTCTGGTGATGGCTTATATTAGATCATGACAGCTAGCTAGCTACCTCAAGCACAAAACATACTGTAAATAATCATGCAAAACATACCTGTATCTTGCTCGTTTTTCTCCTCTGTCATTTTCTTCGTTCTGTTTTCGGCACCAGAGGGATACGTCCTTTTTTGTGACTTGTCTGAACATTACCGTCTCTTCCGATTGTTGAACTTGATGCAGTGTCTGCACGAATTGTATATGCACCCAAGGTGTCTACTTTATGCGCGTGACTCAAAGGCTGGCAGACACAGTAGCAGTAGGCAGGCATATTAATCATGAAATCATAATTTTCTTGATTTGAATGATAATTGTTTCATTTATTCATTCATTGATGTCACTTGTTTACGTTATTTATTATGTAAAAAAAAAAAAGAAACTCGATTGGGGGCCCCCTGGTGGCCAGGAGGCCCCAAGCAGCCGCTTAGTTCGCTTATGCCTCGGGCCGGCCCTGGTCATACGTATGATTACTGTGAATGTGTGTGTGTGTGTGTGTGTCTGTTTGTGCACATGTGTGCACATGAACTGGGTTAACATGACCCCTGGAGGCAAATATACGGAAAAAATGGTCATCCTAGGTCCTACAGTTCTCAAGATATTCACAGAGAACTGTGTCTGGCCTACCCTCCTTTCGGGGGGTCCAGTCCAGCGGGGGGGCTACAGATCAAAACGAAAAATGACAGTTCCATGCTATCCATGTGGGGGTACATGCCCACCAAGTTTTGTGTACCCCGGTCTTTCAGTGTCCCGGGAATCCTTGTTGGTGTACGTCACTAAATGTACACATAAATTGTTTTATTGTAAGGCCCCCCATGAACGAAAGTACACAAAACTTGGCATGCATTCGGAGGGTGTCATAATGATCCTACACTTCCAATTTCATGCAGTTTTGACTATGTTAGGTCACAGATACCTGCGATTACAACACCTCATTTTTACTTTTTTGTGTTTAACTAGGTGGCGCTATACATGAAATGAGTGGTTATGGAATGGGTTGACATGGCCCCTTGAGATCAACATACAAAAAAAAAATGGTCCTCCTAAACCTTACGGTTCTCGAGATATTCACAGAAAACTGTGTCTGCCCTACCCTCCTTTCGGGGGGTGCAGTCCAGCGGGGGGGCTACAGATCAAAACGAAAAACGATGGTTCCATGCTATCCATATGGGGTTACATGCCCACCAAGTTTCGTCTACCCCGGTCTTTCACTGTCCCGGGAATCATTGACGGAAATTTGGACATGCGAAAAAGAAAAAAAAAAAAAAAAAAAAAATCTGACTAAACCTATATGACCGCCGCTTCGCTGCGCGGCGGTCATAATAATTTGTAAACTCTATAATAGGCTATGTATTCATTCAAAATAAGCTACACACAATACACATGATTTCCTGCGGGCAGCCAGAATATCTGATGCGTTAGTTTCGTTGAAGTATAGGCTAGGTAGAAGGCTGCGTAAACATGGAAAACTGGCTAAAAACAGGGACACTGTCCAAAAGGCCTGATTAAAGCGAGAGCTTTTTAAAGAGGAGAAGCGAGAGAAACAGAGCAGGACACAGGTAACGATGGGATGGGGGGCAGACTAATGAAGGTGGAGGTGGAGCGCAGGAGGATAAAAGAAAGAACGAGACAGAAAAGACTGTGCGAAGAAAACGAAAGTATGATGAGGCATATAGCCCTAGGCTTCACGTGGATTGGGAGACAGACTGCCCAAAGCCACAGTGCATGGTTTGCAGTGAGGTGCTATCTAACCAGTCTAATGTGGTTCTCCACACTGTTTTTTTTGCGTGAGAGCTCATAGAACAGTTGCACATTTTGATTTTGTTATCATGCATCAATAGAATGTGTTACTTTTTTATGTGTTGGATGGTGGGGGTACGCGAGCCGAGTCAGGATGTAGAAGGTGGTCCGCGGGGAAAAAAGTTTGGGAACCGCTGGTATAAGTCATTACACTGGGGCAGTTCATGTTTATAGTTCTTAACAGACGTTTTTGTTCAGAGCGATTTACAATGGGAACAATAAACATTGTCCTAACTTGTTATGACAAAAACGAATGACACTTAATAACAAAAGTGTTATGTCATAAACGTTTATGACTTGTTTATGACACGTTCATGACAGTGTCATGTCACTCTTATGTCGATACTGACAAGTAAAGTGTAACCCAATAAACATAAACATATGCAAACTGCTACTCTATCAGGGGAATTCATTCGTTAGATACAAGGTAAACAGATGAGTCTTTAGACACTTTTAAAGATCCCAAACTATCGCTACAATGAGGTGCATTATCATTCCACCAACGAGGAATGATATCATTCCACCAACGAAGAATATAGTCTTGACGGTGACCTTTTAGTGTTGATGGAAGGCCAAGGTAGCAGACGGTCATCAGAGGACAGCTGTGGGCGAGAGGGGATGTACAGCTGGATCATGGAATTAAGATGGCAAGGCACAGATCCAGTAAGTTTAATAAAGGCCTAAGTGAGGGATTTGTATATAATTCTGCATGAGAAGTTGTGTAGCACATTGTGTCAGATAAGGTCTGATCTTCTGATTTTTTTGATTGTGAAGTAGACACACCGTAAATGTGAAACCTACAAGGTTTAACCCATTATAAGAATCTGGCCTATTATCAGTTCATTAAATCAAATCTAGTGAAGTATGTGAAATGTCATCACCCCGGATGTGCGCTGACTACGTGAGAAGTGAGTAAATAACGATGACAGACCTACCCGTTGATGATTATTACAAAGATACAAAATTGTGACCTTAATAGTACCTTCAGGGAACATTCCCGAAAGGTTACCATTTTAAGGTTACTACCTCAAGGGAAGGTTCTAGGAACATTCGATAAAGGTTACAAAATCTAAACATAATATAACCTTCTGAGAACACAAAGGTCCGCTGCAGGTTACAGAAAACAACTTTAAGAAAACGTTCTAGGAACGTTGGCTGAAGGTTACACACATTGAAACCTTTAGAGGATGTTATGTGCCTGAAGCGCATCCAAGACAGAGAGCATCCTGGTCTGTTTTGCTAAATCAAACAAACAGTTTTCAGTGTAGGTGGGTTTATATCTCTTTTCTCCCGAACTTAATTAATCAGTTTAGTCAGTGTATCTAGGAACAGGAGCGTCATGGCAGAGTCAGTGCCCCTCAAAAAGGAACATTTAAGACCCATTTCACATCAGACTACACAAAAGTGTACCCAATTGTTTCATAAGAGTAAAACATAATGATAGTCTTGCACACTGCACTGTTTGTAACAGTGACTTTAGCATTGCTCACGGCGGGTTAAATGATTGCAAAAGACTTGTTGAGGTGAGTTTAACAAGTGTAATTTCATTTGCATATTACTCAGGCCTATACTAGATGGCTAGTTGCCAAGGCTACATGAAAAGGCCAAACTACCAAAATCTACATATTTTACTAATACAATTTCTATCAATAGGCCTTCCTTATTTGGTGTACTTACTAGACATTATTGAACAAACATCTGAATTTCAGTATCTAAGTTGGTTAGGTCGGGATGTCTGCTATACATTGTTGACATTACTGTTAAAATGCACTTCCAGTATAGTGAGTATTGACAAAACCGGTTATCATTTTTATGTTAAGGCGGTGGGGGTGTTGTCGGCAGCTGCTGAAAGTAACTAATAAAGTAACTTGTAATCTAACTTAGTTACTTTTAAAATCAAGTAATCAGTAAAGTAACTAAGTTACTTTTTAAAGGAGTAATCAGTAATCAGTAATCAGATTACTTTTTCAAGGTAACTGTGGCAACACTGAGCGTAAATGCGTAAAGTTACACTGCAAAATATATGTGTTGTGTGTGCAGAACATTCCCCAAAACAACAAAAAACAGTGCAGTGTCTGTGCTGTGTGAGAGGCAATTCTAATCGCCTTACAGAATTGTGGAAAATAGAAGGGAATGGAATGCCAAGCTATCTTATCCCTGTGGCGATGTGTCGCTGTGGCATTGCCATTATGATGTCACCTGAGGCCTTGGAGGGCCAGATTATCGTCTGTTGTGAAATGTTTACAGCAGGCTACATCCCCTAAATAGATCCTGTCTATCTGCGGATAAGACTTTATGGCTTTTTATGGGAGAAAGATGGACTGACGCAATAGCACCAATGCG